>NC_135820.1:62867427-62972092 GCF_964213995.1 Mustelus asterias
TTGGAATTTCAGTGGTACTTTGGTCTGTATGGAATTTTTAGCATAAGTCCTAGCATCCACATTTCAAAGAGCTCTATTTTCTTCCACAGATCTTTATTTATTGTCCAGGTTTCAAAAGCATACAGAAAAATGTATGGAACTGTAATGGGCAACCTGCGGCCGAGGGGCCACATTTCATTTGATCTGATTTATTATTGTCACATGTATTAACATACAGTGAAAAGTTTGTTTCTTGCGCGCTATACAGACAAAACATACCGTTCATAGAGAAGGAAATGAGAGAGTGCAGAATGAAGTGTTACAGTCACAGCTAGGGTGTAGAGAAAGATTAACTTAATGCGAGGTAAGTCCATTCAAAAGTCTGATGGCAGCAGGGAAGAAGCTATTCTTGAGTTGGTTGGTACGTGTCCTCAGACTTTTGTATCTTTTTCCCGATGGAAGAAGGTTGAAGAGAGAATGTCCGGGGTGTGTGGGGTCCTTGGTTATGCCGGCTGCTTTTCCGAGGCAGCGGGAAGTGTAGACAGTGCCGATGGGTGGGAGGCTGGTTCGAGTGTGCGACTGGGCTTCATTCACGACCCTTTGCAGTTTATTGTGGTCTTGGACAGAGCAGGAGCCATACCAAGCTGTGAACCCACTGGAAAGAATGCTTTCTATGGTGCATCTGTAGAAGTTGGTGGGAGTTGTAGCGGACATGCCAAATTCTCTTAGTCTCCTGAGAAAGTAGAGATGTTGGTGGGCTTTCCTAGCTCTGGCATCCACATGGAGGGACCAGGACAGGTTGTTGGTGATCTGGACACCAAAAAACCTGAAGCTCTCAACCATTTTTACTTCATCCCCATTGATGGAGGCAGGGGCAAGCCCTCCACTATGCTTCCTGAAGTCGAGACTATCTCCTCCGTTTTGTTGACATTTAGGGAGAGATTATTGTCGTTGCACTAGTTCACCAGATTCTCTGATTCTTTCCTGTACTGTGTTTCATCATTGTTTGAGATCCGACCCACAACGGTTCTGTCGTCAGCTAACTTGAAAATTGAGTTGGAAGGGAATTTGGCCATACAGTCAGAGGTGTACAAGGAGTATAGTAAGGAGCTGAGAGCACAGTCTTGTGGAGCACCGATGTTGAGGATAATCATGGAGGAGATGTTGTTGCCTATCCCTCCTGACTGCAGTCTGTGAGTTAGGAAGCCGAGGATCCAGTTGCAGTGGGGGGAGCCGAGCCCAGGCCTCGGAGTTTGGAGATGAGTCTCGCCGGAATAGTGGTGTTAAAGGTTGAGCTGTAGTCTATGAATAGGAGTCTGAAATAGGTGTCTTTGTTATCTAGGTGTTCCAGGGTTGAGTGCAGGGCCAGGGAGATAGTGTCTGCTGTGGACCTGTCGCAGCGATAGGTGCACTGTAGTGGATCCAGGCAATCTGGGAGGCCAGAATTTATTTTGCCATGACTAACCTTTCGAAGCACTTCATAATGATGGATGTCAGAGCCACCGGACAATAGTCATTGAGGCACGCTGCCTGGCTTTACTTTAGTACCGGGATGATGGTCATCTTCTTGAAGCAGGTGGGGACCTCAGATTGGTGTGAAGAGAGGTTGAAGATTTCTGTGAATACTCCGGCCAGCTGGTCTGCACAGAACCTGAGTGCTCATTCGGGTACCCCATCTGGGTACCCCAGTTGCTTTGCGTGGGTCGACTTTTGGGAAGGCTGCTCTGACATTAGCAATGGTGACCTCAGATACAGGTCTGTCCAAGGCTTCCGGGATGGAGGGCGTGCTCTCGCTGACCTCTTACTCAAAACGGGCATAGAATGCATTGGGCTCACTGGAGAGGGGTGCATTGGAGCCGGCAATTTTACATGCCTTCATCTTGTAGCCTATTATGTCTTGCAGACCTTTCCAAAGTTGATGGGAGTCCGTGTGGCTAACCTGGGATTTTAGTTTGGTCCAGTACTGTCTTTTGGCATCCTTGATGGATCTCCATAAATCATATCTGGCTTTCTTGTATAGGTCAGTGTCGCCTGATTTGAACGCCTTAGACCTGGACTTCTGTAAGCAGTGGATATTCCTGTTTATCCATGGTTTCCAATTGGGAAGCACATGGATTTGCTTCTTTGACACACAGTCTTCTACACACTTACGAATGAAGTCAGTTACTCGTTCAAGCTGGTCACAGAGTTTTTAAATACTGACCAGTCTACCGACTCTAAGCAGTCCCGTAGGGGATCATCCGATTCTTCAGACCAACATTGCATGACTTCCTTTGGTGGATTCTGCCGTTTCAGTTTTTGCATGTAAGCTGGGAGCAGGAGCACAGGTCTGATTTACCAAAGTGTGGTGGGCGATAGAGTGGTAGACATCTTTGATATTTGTGTAGCAGTGGCCTAGGATGTTTGGGCCTCTGGTGGAACAAAAAGTGTTGGTGGTATCTTGGTGGTGCGCTCTTGAGCTTGGCCTGATTGAAGTTCCCGGCCACGATGAACAAGGCCTCGGGATGTTTTATCTCAAGGCTAGTTGTGGTGGTGTATATTTCATCCAGCACGGTCTTCACATCTGCATGGGGTGAGATGTAAACTGCTGTCAGGGTAACAGAGGTGATCTCTCGCAGAAGGTAGTAGGAGCATCATTTTAGCGTCAGGTATTCTAGGTCCAGGGAGCAGAAACTCGCCAGTGTAACTATGTCTAGGCACCACGAGTTGTTGATTAGAAGGCAGACCCCACCTCCCCTGGTCTTGCCTGAGGCCGCTGTCCATTCAGTGGATTGAGAAGCCCTCTGGTTGTAGGACACAGTACGGTGAAGCAGGAGTGAGGCACGTCTCTGTGAAACAGAGCACACAGCAGTCCCCCAGTTCTCTTTGGAAAGTCAGTCTGGCTTTAAGTTCGTCCTATCTGGGTTGTGGCCAATCTGGGTTCTCAGTGCGGCCCATGAGGCATTTTGTTGACCCTTGCCCACGTCGAGTTGCCACATTCTGCCGATTTCTGTCCACGTAGTTTTTTTTCCTACCGGTATGTCAGAAGTGATATGCACATCAAGCAAGGGCAAGTGAAGTGAGGTGCATGTGATTGCTCACAACATTGACTGTGAGAGCTGTGCACTCCCTCTGTTATGAAATATTCGGCATGTATTTAATTTATTCATGGGGTTGTAGTTAGTGAACGTGCCTGATTTCAATCTTGTGGCCCACTGAAGGGAAGGAGAGTCACTTGTGCGGCCCACTCACTAGGTTGCCCATCACTGGTAAAGAATGTCGCATCTCATGAGTTTTTCATGTTACAATCTTGAGTGTTATTGTTGTTAATATATCCTTCACCTGCACAAAATTATTTCTGGCCATCTCGATTCTTCTGCTAGTCCTGGCATCTTACTTCCCACCTTCTGTTATCATTTGTCCTAAATAGACAAACTTACCTACTTGTTCCAGTGTGACACAATCCACTTTAATCTTCACTCTAGTTTCATCTAATCTATTCCTTCTAACTACCATTGTTCTTGTTTTTGGTGTTCATACTCAATCCATATTCTACGCTTCCAGGTTTTAACTTGATATTTTGTGGGGCCTATTTTGATATTGCGAGCAGCGCTGTGTCATCAGCCTCCCACAAGTTTGTAATGTTCTTGCTTTCAATTTGTTGCAACATGGCAGAACTATTTTGGGCGGGATTTTCTGGCATCCTCCTCAGCAAGTTTTCCGACAGCAGAGGCGGCTCATCTTTGGCTTCTGGTGGGATCTTACGGTCCCACCAATGTCTACGGCTATTTGTGTGGCTCATCCATCCCACTTCCGGGGAACCCATCGTTGGTGTTACCATCAACGGAACTGGAATATCCACTGGCAGGAAGGACCTAAAAGGGTGTTGAACTGAGGTCCTCTTAGGGAAAGGATTATAGATTCCCGAGGGCAGAAGGAGACTATTCGGCCCATCGAGTCTGCAGAGCATCCCACCCAGTCCCTAGCCCCAGATATTTACCCCACTAATCACCCAACACGAAGGAAGAATTTAGCATGGCTAATCCACCTAACCTGCACATCTTTGGACTGTGGGGGGAAACCCACTCAGACACGGAGAGAATGTGAAAACAGACACTCATCCAATTGACCCTCTGCCACTATTTCAACAGGGAGTTGTCCTGGCCAAAATTCATCCCTCAATCAAGGTCGTAAGAACACATTATGTTGTGTAAAAATTGACTGCTTCTTACATTACGGCAGTGGCCATACTTCATTGACTGTGAAACACTTTGGGGACATCTTTGAGGCAGTGAAATACGCTCGATAAATACAAGCCTTTCTTTTCAAATGTATTTGAGAAAGCCTGAATTTGAACACAAGTCTTTTACATCACACGGCAGGTCTGACAGGAAGAGAAACCAGGACATGATTGCTTGGTAGTCCAATAGAAAACCGCCTTGAATAGGACAATGTCAGCTTAGCTCAACCTTAATTAGTTACATCCCACAGACCAGAAAATCATGCCTCGCAGCTCCTTTGCAAATCTGTGGCTGGCCACTAAGAAACTGCAGAGGACACCCTGGAGCGTAGATAGGAATGCCTCGCTCATTTATTTTAAGAGCCTATAAAGTCCTGGTATTGATGAAACCATTTGAATAGCCTAACCCTCATTATCAACTGGGCACCAATACAGCAACCACATCAATAGGATGTTTCTGATTCATTCACTAAACAAAGCAATACAGAACTTACAATTTAAACTCGGGGCCAATTGTTATCTCTGATTATGGCCAATACGGACAATAGGATTCCTACAGTGCAGAAAGAGGCTTCTTGGCCCATCAAGTCTGCACTGATTCTCCGAAAGAGCATTCCACCCAAGCCCTCCACCCTGTCCCCGTAACCCCACACATTTACCATGACCAATCCACTGAACGTACCCTTTGTGGGACACTGAGGGGCAATTTAGCATGACCAATCCACCTAACTTTGCACATCTTTAGAGCATGGGAGGAAACCGGAGCACCCGGAGGGAAGCCACACAGACAGGGGGAGAATGTGCAAACTCCACACAGCCACCCAAGGCCAAAATTGAACCTGGGTTTCTGGTGCTGTGAGGCAGCTGTGCTAACCACTGTGCCACCATGCTATTTGTACCCCATGCACTATCGTAAAATTGCCAATGTAGAATGAATACTGGTAAGCTGAACTGGCATTCCACAACCTACTGTTCCATATTTCCAAATATGGGTGATTGATGGTTTCAGACAGTTTCAGCCGTTATGTAATAGAATTCTTTATTTCCATCCAAGAAAACGCGATACAGCAAGGTCACACTTTCTAGATTAAGAGCATGCTTTTAGCTGCCAAGGTGACAAAATTACAAAACTTTAATGCTACTGAATATCATGCAAATTTAATGCATTTCTGGCATTTTGTTTCACTCTGAACCAGAGTCTATAGCTGGACCTTGAATGAAATTGAGAATTTTGCTCCTGTAACAGACCTGCCAGTTCATTTGATATGTTGACCACTCTTTTGGTGGATATTTTCCTGTTATTTGTCCTGAATTGACTTCTCCGTTTTGTCCTCTTCTGCCATTGACCCAGCTCACCTTAAAGTAGTGCTTTGGATTTAATTTACTTATACCTATAAATATCTTGGTAAATCTATAAATTCACAGTTGCCTTCTTTTAAAGAAGACATTTCTTTTTGTTAATTCATCATCTTCTTTGGTTAATTTACAAATTTTTTTAAAAATCAGGAATTGATTTCATAATTCAGCTGGCCCAAGCCCTCTAACCGTACGCCTGTAAGTCAACTGCAATGACATACACAATAACAAGCATCCATCACTGTCAAACAGGTGAGGAAACAGAGTCAGGCTGCAGGTGAGTGACTATTGTGCAGCTGTGTGAACTCAAGCTGCCAACATTTAAAATGCTGGTAGCTCAGGAAGCTAATAAGAACATTACGCCTACTTGCTTTCTAACTATGATCTTTCCTTGGCCCCCTTCAACTTCTCAACAGCGTGCTGCCCCTTATCAGCATCATCTGAATGCACAGTTTTACTTTTGCACAGGCACAGCAGAGAATAACCTGCAATGTTTTCTCTTCCTTCTCCTGTACCATTACATCTGGAGACCCTCCACCCAAGGATCTATCCTCAACCCCTTCCTCTACGTTTCCCATCTACACACTTCCCCCCCTCAGCAGCATCAAGAAAGTCCGCCAGCGCCTCTACTTTCTCAGAAAGCTAAGGAAATTCGGCATGTCCGCTACGACTCTCACCAACTTTTACAGATGCACCATAGAAAGCATTCTTTCTGGTTGTATCACAGCTTGGTATGGCTCCTGCTCTGCCCAAGACCGCAAGAAATGACAAAAGGCTGTGAATGTAGCCCAATCCATCATGTAAACCAGCCTCCCATTCTTGACTCTGTCTACACTTGCCGCTGCCTCGGCAAAGCAGCCAGCATAATTAAGGACCCCACACACCCCGGACATTCTCTCTTCCCCCTTCTTACATCAGGAAAAAATACAAAAGACTGAGGTCACGTACCAACCAACTCAAGAACAGCTTCTTCCCTGCTGCCATCAGAATTTTGAAAGGACCTACCTCGCACTAAGTTGATCTTTCTCTGCACCCTAGCTAGGACTGTAACACTACATTCTGCACTCTCTCGTTTCCTTCTCTATGAACAGTATGCTTTGTCTGTATAGCGCGCAAGAAACAATACTTTTCACTATGTTAAAACATGTGACAATAATCAAATCAGCATCAAATGAATACAGATCAAGTTCTGTGTGTGCACTGATGACACTCGCCTTGATCATAGAATCCCTTCAGTGCAGAAGGAGGCCATCTTATTACTATCCATCTTGACCACCGATCCCCACTCGCCCGCTCTGCACCAGCATGTTGTTTATCCACCATCCAATATTGGATTGGCAGGGATATCCTCCAACTAAATATTAGGAAGACTGCTCCAAACTCTTGTTCCCTGACCATTTCCAGCCCTCTCCCTGGCAACTCTCTGAAGCTGAGCCAGATCATTCCCAATATCCATGCTATGCTTGACCCTCGAGATGAAATTGCCACCACATATCCGCTCCATCACCAAGGCTGCCTACTGCCTCCTCTGTAACGTCACTCAGCTCCGGCCCTCACTTGGCGATGAGGCCCACATCACTGCCTCTGCTATCTCTGGTTTTTTAAACTGTTCTCTTGGCCAGCCTCCCACCCACCTTCCAACCTAATAAACGTCAGCCCATCCAAAGCTCTGCTCTGCATATTCTAGCTCGCACCAAGTCTTGCTCAGCCATCTCCCCGGTGCTTTCTAACCTTTATGAGCTCCCAGTTAGACAATTGCCCCATTTACAATCCTCATCCTTGTTTTCAAATTACCCCCCCCCCCCCCCCCCACCACCACCACCGGCTCCCCCACCTCCCCAATGGCCTTGATCCACCATATCTATATAATCTCTGCCAGCCCCACGAGCCTTCAAATTCCCTGTGATTCTCCCGTTCTGGCACCTTGCGCATCCTCAATTTCAATCATCTGTGGCAAATATGTGTGGATGTTGGGTATCTGTGTAGAGTTCGCACTTTCTCCCTGTGTCTGCGTGAGTTTCCTCTGGGTGCTCCGGCTTCCTCCCACAATCCTGCGGGTTAGGTTGATTTTTCCATGCTAAAATTGACCCTAGTGTCAGGGGGATTAGCAGGGTAAATGTCTGGTGTTACAGGAATAGGGCCTGGGTGGGATTGTGGTCGGTACAGACACAATGGACCGAATGGCCTCCTTCTGTCCTGTAGGGATCCTATGATTCTATGTGCTTAGCTCCTTTGGCTGGAAGCTCTGAAACTCCCTCTCTAAACCTTTCTACCTTTCTCCTTTAAGATGTCCTTTAAAGCCTACCTATTTTGTTGCATTAAATGTCCTATATAAATGCAAGTCATTGTTACTTTCTATTTCCTCAAGAAGTATTATAATCTGATTATTTTCTCATCAGCTAGTTGGAAATATTATTTGACAGTGTATTTTTCCAAACACTTTTCTATTGAACAGCAGAAGTCTACAGCAAAGTTTCTCATTGCAATATATGTATGGTGGCACAGTGGTTAGCATTGCTCCCTCACAGCGCCAGGGACCTGCATTCAATTCCCGGCTTGGGTCACAGTCTGTCTGGAGTCTGCATGTTCTCCCCGTGTCTGCGTGGGTTTCCTCTGGGTGCCTCTCACAGTCCTAAAGACATGCTGGTTAGGTGCATTGGCCATGCTAAATTCTCCTTCAGTGTACCCGAACAGGCGCCGGAGTATGAGGACTCGTGGATTTTTACAGTAACTTCATTGCAGTGTTATCAAAGAGTCCCTACAGTGCAGAAGGAGGCCGCTCAGCCCATCGGGTCCGCACCGACCACAATCCCACCCAGGCCCTATTCCCGTAACCCCACATATTTACCTTGCTAATCCCCTGACACTAGGGTCAATTTAGCATGGCCAATCAACTTAACGCGCACATCTTTGGACTGTGGGAGGAAACCAGAGCACCCAAAGGAAACCCATGCAGACACGGGGCCGGAATTAAACCCAGCTCCCTGGCACTGTGAGGCAGCAGTGCTAACCACTGTGCCGCCATACCGCCCCACTGTAAGCCTACTTCTGACACTAATACTTAAACTTATCCATCTGTCTACATACATGCACAAGATTTATATGTCACTGGGATTGAAAAAGAAATAACTGGACATTAATAACAATGGAGCTGTGTAATCATTGTCCAGACCATAGGAGATGTTGCCACCTGCTGGTTGATACATTTCAAACAAGCAACCTGTCTTTATTTGTTTATAGAAAGTTCCTACCTTTACAGTATATTAGGTCGGATGTTGCTGTAACTGGGCATCTAACAGCACCTGCCATTTGTTAGACTTATCCCTGTACCCTTCAGCTCAAAGCATTTTTCCCGCAAATTTGCCGAAAGTGCAGGAAACAGGACATCCAGGACTGGAGTGATCAGGGCAACAAACAGAGCATAATCTCCTTACACAATTCAAGTGAAGGATTGAGGGGGGAAAAAACAGAACATCAGGACAAAGGGGTGAATTAAATGGTTATGTCAAACCAGGTAAAAAAAAAAGAAATAAAGACGGAGAAAGAAAGATTGGACTAAGGAGGGAAAAAAAGCAAAAAAAAAGTCATCTTTTAAAACTTTAAACCTGACATTTTAAAATCTCCAACAACAAGTGCATTAGCACGAATTGCGAACTTAAAAGGTACTTGCGATTTGTATTCACAAGATTTAACTTTCTGTAGTGAATTTAGTTTGTATCTACCAAGTAAATACTGCAACTTTGCACTTCAGAGCAATGTTAAGGCAGTTGGTAAGAAGCAGTTTTCTCAAAGTTAACAACACACTGGTACAAAGACAGCATTTTCCCTCCAGGCTTCTGAACCCTGCTGTTAGGCTCATTATGTACCAGCATTGTGTAGGAAACCGAGAGTTTCACCGAGACAGCCAATTAAGGGTCAGAGGATGGGCATAATGCCATCCAATTAAGTTAGTGGGCAGGCTCTGAAAGCTGGATGTCCAACGAGAGAGAGGCCTTCCAGCTTGGAAAGAGAAGCAAGTTGCAATGGAAGGTACGAGAGGGCATTACAAAATGGAGGCAACCTCTCTCCGAATTTGTAAACTTAAGTTAGAAAATGGGTTGGGTTTGCACTGATGGGTTTGGGGAGAGGGGTGGTGGGGGATGGCAGGGGAGCGCCTCTACAGGGCAGCCTGCTGCTGCTACAGCAGGCACTTAGGCCTCCAGTCATCGTTCCCCCCCCCCCCCCCCCCCCCAGTGTCTGCGAGCACCTGGAGATCAACTGGAAAATCCCAGTTAACTGGTTCGATTAGCCTTAAGTGGCCATTTCGCTTCCACAAAAATGATCTCCGGATGGGATGGATCGGGGGACTGGCATGCTGGCCAGGGGAACTATTTTTTTGAGTCCGCCCACCTCTGCTCCCAGCACAGCGGGGCCTAAGAATCAAACCCCAGGTTTAACCACACATTTACTCCTCGCCTGAAGTTACTGCTCCATTTAATCATAAGTAATAGTGAATGCCATGAACCTCCCTGTTATTTTGACAGGTGTGATGATACTGTGTCTTAGAGAAATATATGTATATCATGTTTCTTGTAAGGGGTATGTTTAAAAGCTAGCTCTGTTTTACAAGATGCCAATTTGTCTAAGAAAACATGCAGCTCTATGCTGAGAGTCTAGGATAATCTTAGCTAGTGGGGTGTTAGTCTCGAACAAAGAATGAACAAAGAAAAGAACAGCACAGGAACAGGCCCTTTGACCCTCCAAGCCCGTGCCGATCATGGTGCCCTAACTAAACCAAAAAAAACCCTTCTGCCCTTACTCGGACTGTACCCCTCAATTCCCTCCCTATTCATGTACCCAGATGCCTCTAAATGTTGCTAATGTGCCTACTTCCACCACCTCCTCATGCAGCACGTTCCAGGCACCCACCACTCTCGGTGAGAAAAACTTCCCCCACATATCTCCCTTAAACTTTCTCCCTCTCACCTTGAACCTGTGCCCCCTTGTAATTGACTCTTCCACTCCAGTGGAAAAAAGCATCTGACTATCCACCCTGTCTATGCCTCTCATAATTTTGTAGACCTCTATCAGGTCTTCCCCCAGCCTCCGTCTTTCCAGTGAAAACAATCCTAGTTTATTCAGCCTCTCCTTATAATCAACATCCTTAAGACCAGGCAACATCCTGGTGAACCTTCTTTACACTCTCTCCAAAGCTTCCACGTCCTTCTGGTAGTGTGGTGACCAGAACTGCATGCAATACTCCAAATGTGGCCTAACCAAGGTTTTATATAGTGCAACATGATTTCCCAACTCTTGTACTCAGTGCCCCAACCAATGAAGGCAAGCATTCCATATGTCTTCTTAATCACCTTGGCCAACTGTGTTGCCACTTTTAGGGAAGGGTGGATCTGCCATCCAGACCCTTTGTATGTTAATGTTCCTAAGGGTTCTGCCATTTACAGTATAATTCACTCCTAAATTTGATCCTCCAAAATTGCATCACCTCACATTTGTCCGGATTAAACTCCATCTGCCATTTCTGTGCCCAAATCTCCAATCTATCTATATCCTGTGGTATCCTCTGCCAGTTCTCAGCCCTATCAGCAACTCCACCAATCTTTGTGTCATCCGCAAACTTACTAATCAGACCACCCACGTTTTCCTCCAGATCATTTATATATGCTACAAAGAACAGAGGTCCCAGCACTGATCTCTGTGGAACACAACTAGCAACAGATCTCCATTCTGAAAAACACTCTTCCACCGCTACTCTCTGTCTTCTATGACCAAGCCAGTTGTGTATCCATCTAGCCAGCCCACCCCAAATCTCATGTGATGTTGGTTTTTGTACTAGTCTGCCATGTGGGACCTTGTCAAACGTCTTACTAAAGTCAATACAAACTGTATCCACAGTCTTTCACTTGTCAATTATCTTTGTCACCTCTTCAAAAAACTCAATCAAGTTGGTGAGACATGACCTTCCCCATATAAAACCACGCTGCCTGTCCTAATCATCAATTTTCTTCCAAATGTGCCCATATGTCAGTGGTTCCCAAACTTTTTTCACTGGGCCGCACTTTCGGAATAAAAATCTGCTCACGCCACATCGAATTTTTTATTGATAAGAAATACATTCAAAAACAAAAAAAAACAACTCCTCACAGTGCTTGATTCATAACATAGAACACAACTACTTTATAATATGATCATGGGACATCCAGAAAGTATAAAACAATGCTTCTTTAAACCATGTTTAAATGTTTCTTTGATTGTCCTTGAATCTTCCCGCCACACTTGCCATCCTCTCTCGCCGCACCAGTGTGGCGCGCCGCACCCTTTGGGAACCACTGCCATATGTCCTGTCCCTCAGCATCATCTCCAAAAGCTTCCCCACCACCGATGTCAGGCTCCCCTGCCGATAATTTCCTGGATTATCACTGCTTCCTTTCTTGGGGTGGCACAGTGGTTAGCACTGCCGCCTCACAGTGCCAGGGACCCAGGTTCGATTCCCGGCTTGGGTCACTGTCTGTGTGGAGTTTGCACGTTCTCCCGTGTCTGCGTGGGTTTCCTCCGGGTGCTCCGGTTTCCTCCCACAGTCCAAAAAACATGCTGGTTCAGTGCATTGACCTGAACAAGCGCCGGGCTGTGGCAACTTGGGGAATTTCACAGCAACTTCATTGTAGTGTTAATGTAATTACTTGTGACGAATAAATAAAACTTTACTTTACTTTACTTTAAACAAGGGAACAACATTGGCTATTCTCCAGTCCTCTGGAAGGTCAAAAAGGATGTGGCGATGCGTTTAATCTGAGTTATTGCTTTTGTGTTTACTTGGGTTTTCTCTTGAGGTTTCAGAGGGGGCGTTTTAATTAGGTTGACTGATGGAGACAGACAATGGGCAAAGCTAAGCTTGCAGGAGAGAGTTTTTTTTAAACAGTCAGTTACTGCCAGGTTCTGAAAGAAGCAAGAGCTGTCTTTCTGACTCTCTCTCTCTGGAGGTTGCTGTTTGGAGCTGTCAAGAGGCAGGTGTCTCTCTCTCTCTTTCCAGAGTTGTTCAGAAAGCGCAAGGACTGTTAACAAGTACAAACAGGTAGGCCTGTTGCTAACTGATTTTGAAGAGGAGTTTAAGTCTGTAAGAGGAATATTGCTTGAATTGGAACGGATAGAGATAGGTTAGCAGTTAGCAATTTTATCTGGCATGTTTAAGCATTGTTCAGTTGGTAAATGTTAAGCTAATTCATTTGTTGTAGTTAAACTGTATTGTTGAATATAGTTTATTTTGATAAATGCTTCCTAGTGTATCAATAGAATCACACCTAGAGTGAAATGGTGGCACAGTGGTTAGCAATGCTGCTTCACAGCGCCAGGGACCCGGGTTCCATTCTGGCCTTGGGTAACTGTCTATTTGAAGTTTATATGTTTTCCCAGTGAGTTTTCTCCGAGTGCTCTGGTTTCTTCCTACAGTTCCTTCAAGGATTGCAGTTAGAGCCAAGCTCGTGGCACCATGGACGGTTCAACTGTACAGGAGGAGAGGAAGAAGAGGGGAAGAGTAATAGTGACAGGGGATTCATTAGTTAGAGGAACAGACAGGTATTTCTGTGCCTTAAACTTGACTCCTGGATAGTATGTTGGACGGAATTCTCCGGCCGTTCACACCGGTGGGATTCTCCAGTCCCGCCGGTAGCACACACCCGCCCGTGAGTTTCCCGCCGGTGTGGGGTGACATGAATGGAAATTCACATTGACAGCGGCAGGACCAGGGAATCCTGCCGCTAGCAAACAACGCGCCACCTCCCACCGGCGGGAAACACGCAGCTGGGAGGCTGGAGAATCTCGCCCGTTGACTCCCTTTTACCAGGGTAAAGCAGTAACCTCAGGATTACATCCAGACTCACGTGCTAGTGAGCATAGAAATAGGAGAACTGAGTGATTGGACACATGGCTGGGGTACTGATGTAGAAGAGAGAGCATCAGATTTCTGAAACATGGGGACTGGTTCTGGGGCAGGTGGGACCTGTACAAGATGGACGGGCCGCATCTTTGCAGGACCAGAGTGAACATCCTCTCAAAGAGATTGTCTCGTGCTGTTTGGGGTTATTAAATTATACTGGCAGTGGGATGAGAATTTGAGGGGCTGCTCAGATTTGATGGAAGCAAAACTGGTAAAAGGAAGTAGAAAAGTAGGAAGCAAAAATAGAAGACAGACCAAGGATAGACAAGCATCAAATAGGATCAGAACAGAGGATGATATTTATAAAGAAGAATTAAAGGCACTTTATGTGAATGCATGTAGGATTCGCCAAAGGATTGATAAGGAATGCACAAATTGAGGTAAGATTTAATTGCCATTGCAGAGTCATGGTCACAGGTGGCCAAGATTGGGAAGTGAATGTCCAAGGATATTCGGCATTTCGGAAGGGGTAGGCAAAAAGGAAAAGGAGATAAGGGACGCGATCGCTATAGTAGCAAGTGAGTATCTTAGATTGAAGATTCAATATTTAGGGCAGAATTCTCTCCAAAAAATTCGAAGTGTTGAATTCATGTGAAAACTGGAGTAATTTAGGCTGGTTTTTTTCAGTGGGAGTTGCGAGAAGAATCTCCCACACTCTGTGCACTGCAGAGATCATCAGCGTGAATATCATTAAATTTCAGGGGGCGGGACTTATCCCCGCTGGAGAGGCTGAGATCAGTGCACTGAGCGGGCTACTGTGCATGTGCCGATCTGTGCCAAAATCAGCGCATGCGCAATGGCCCCGCACTGATGGCCTCCCAATTGCTGGCTAGCTTGACCGCTGGCCAGCCCCGTGACCCCCCCCCCCCCCCCCCCCCCCAACGCTGGCCCTCCCACCCTTCCATAGCCCGATCATTCCCAGGCCCAGCCCCCACCTCCCCTTCCCAGCCTGCCGTGCTCTCCAGCTCCCCTCTACTGATTCCTCCAACCGATAGTAAACCGCCTTGCAGTCCCTACCTCCTCTTCCTCTCCGTGGTGCCATCCCCCCCAGCAGGCTGACCACCCCCTGGGCTGACCGCCCGCCAGCCCACCCCGAATGCTGCCCTCCCTCCTTCCCTCACTGATCCTTATGCAGAGTGGCAGCACCCCCCCCCCCCCCCCATCCCCACCAATCGCCTCCCTAGGCCCCACCCCATATGCCCCATTTCCTTGGCACTGCCCCATGCCCAATGGGCAGTGCCAAAGTGCCTGCTGGGGGCAGCGGGATGGAAGAATCACAGCCGTAGATTTAGTTTGGGTGATGCAAAGAAACAGTAAGGGAAGCAAACATTGGTGGGAGGTGTTTATAGGCCACCAGACTGTAGTGATAATGTTGAGCACGATACAAGTCAGGAAATTAGAGATGCATGTAATACAATGATAATGGGCGATTTCAGTTTACACATAGAGTGGGTTAACCAAATCAGCATTACTGTTGGAGTGTGTATGAGGTGGGTTTCTGGAACAGTATGGTGAGGAGCCAACTAGGGATCAGGCTATTTTGGATTCAGTGTTGTGTAATGAGAAAGGGCTAATTAATAACTTTTCTGTAAAGGAGCCCTTAGAAATATTGATCATACAACGATAGAATTTAGCATTAAGTTTGAATGCAATGGCATTCAGTCTGAAACTAGGATCTTAAATCTGAAGAAATGACATTATGAAGGTATGAAGGGCAAGTTGGCTATGGTGGATTGGGAAAATACACCAAAAGATTTGATGGTAGACAGGCAATGGCTAGTATTTAAAGAAATGCTACATGGTCTACATTCCTCTAAGGCACAAATACCCAAGAGAAAGGTAAATCAACTGTGGTTATCGGAATAATTTAAAGATTGTATTACATTGAAGGAAAGTGGCTTATAAGGAAAAGTGGTAAGCCCTGAGGGTAGGGAGCAATTTAGAACCCAATAAAAGAGGACCATGAAGTTGATTAAGAAAGGGAAAAGAGGATATGAATACAAACTAGCAAGGAACATAAAGGTAGACTGTAAAAGTTCCTTCAGGAAAAGGAAATGATTAGCTTGGACAAATGTGGGTCCATTATAGGTGAGTACAGGAGAATTTGTAGTGGAGAACAGAGAAATGGTGGAAAAACTAAACAGTTAATTTGCATCTGTCTTCACAGAAGAGGATACAGAAAATCTCCCAAAAATACTGGGCGACCAAGGAACTTGTGAAATTGAGGAACTAAAGAAAGAAGTATTAGCATAGTAAAGTAGTGTAAGTATTAGTAAAGAGATAGTACTTGAAGATTTAACCTAGATTGAAGGTTGATAAGTGTCCTGGACCAGATGAGCTACATCCCAGAATTTTGAGGAGGTGGCTAGAGAGATAATGGATGCATTGGTTGGTATCTTTCAAAATTATACAGATTCTGGAATGGTTCCTGCAAACTGGAAAATACCAAATGTAACATGGCTATTTAAGAAGGGAAGAAGAGGGAGAATGGAGAACTACAGACCTGTCAGTTTGATGCCAGTAGCAGGGAAAATGCTAGCATCGATTATAAAGAATGTGATAACTGGACATTTAGAAAAGAATGTAAAATTGGACAGAGTCAACATGGATTTATGAAAGGGAAATCTTGGGTTCCTTGTTCATGAGTCACTAAAAGTTAGCGTGCAGGTGCAGCAAGCAATTAGGAAGGCAAATGGTATGTTGACCTTCATGTAAATTCAGCCTCACGACACTTGGAATGCTGTCTTAAAACTGTTTTAAAGCTGTCTTGACTAAAGGTCAAAAAACACAATGGCCCATAACTTCCTGGCTTCCCAGCATTGGATTTAGGGAGTTCCAGGTAAGCATTTACCCAGCAATTGTCCAGAAGCGTTAACTTCCCCTGGACAATTGCATTGTACTAGCAACCATCTGACAAAGTGATTTAAATTGCTAACTTTGGATCATTCTGCCAGTTATACCAATAGTTAATCTGAAAGTTAGAAGAAATAACAACACTTCTAACTTCAGCGTACTTTAAAAAGCCAAACCGAGTCACATACCCATCCCGACTTACCCCACCAACCTGACCAGACCTGACAAGTTCACTCCTCCACAGCCTGAACGACAACCCCTAGCATGACCCAGCCTCACCAACCTCACAACATGACCTGACCTATATCCTTTGATGTCCGACCCCCACCCCACCCCATGGCTGCCTCCCTCGCCATGTCCATCCCACCTCTGAATGTCCAGCATCCCCCACACCCACATCCGACCCCACCAACCAACTCACCTCCCCCATTGTCCAACTCCCCTGACCCACACACCCCCATGTTGAACTCCAGCTCACGATGTCCATTCCCTCCTAAGCCATGTCCGACTCCCTCGCCTCCCCGGCCCTCAGCCATGTCCAAATCCCCCACAGCCATCTCCAACTCCCTCGCAGCCAAGTCCGACTCCCCCTCCAGCCATATCCAACTATTCCTCCCCTCACCATGTCCGACTGCCTTCTCCTGATGTCAGAGCCCCTCCGCGTTTGTCAGAGCCCAGCCCCACCGCCGTCTGAAACTTCCCCCGACGTCCGACTCCCCCCCCGCCGATGTCCAACTCCCCCCAACTCCCTGCCATCTGACTACCCTCCCACCTCTCCATTGTCTGAATTCTCACCCCTGACATCCCATTCCATTACCTTGGTCATTTAGCTTCTCCCTGGCCTGGTATTTTCAATGGAACCTTTAAACTCACCTGCTTTACGGCAGCTAGTGCTGTAAAAAGGGGGCGTGCCCTCCTTCGTGCCGCTCCTTTTACACTCTGCCAATGGAGCCGGGGGCGCGTTTCGCTGCCCGAGTCTCAGCCAGCCTGAGTCAGAAGCGACAAGTAAGGCGGGCACTTTAGAATTTAAGCGCAGATAAGTCGGTACAGATTCCTTCAAGGATTGCAGTTAGAGCCAAGCTCGTGGCACCATGGACGGTCCAACTGTACAGGAGGGGAGGAAGAAGAGGGGAAGAGTAATAGTGACAGGGGATTCATTAGTTAGAGGAACAGACAGGTATTTCTGTGCCTTAAACTTGACTCCTGGATAGTATGTTGGACGGAATTCTCCGGCCGTTCACACCGGTGGGATTCCTGCCCGTGAGTTTCCCGCTGGTGTGGGGTGACATGAATGGAAATTCACATTGACAGCGGCAGGACCAGGGAATCCTGCCGCTAGCAAACAACGCGCCACCTCCCACCGGCGGGAAACACGCAGCTGGGAGGCTGGAGAATCTCGCCCGTTGACTCCCTTTTACCAGGGTAAAGCAGTAACCTCAGGATTACATCCAGACTCACGTGCTAGTGAGCATAGAAATAGGAGAACTGAGTGATTGGACACATGGCTGGGGTACTGATGTAGAAGAGAGAGCATCAGATTTCTGAAACATGGGGACTGGTTCTGGGGCAGGTGGGACCTGTACAAGATGGACGGGCCGCATCTTTGCAGGACCATTTCGATGTTGATTGCCACTCCAAGGAAGTTGCGGGCCAACAACTTAGAGCTGAATCTATTTTGATTCTTTTTTGATAACTAAATTCAACATGTGTTTTATTTATATATGCAAATTATTGCTTTTCCCATCGACACTTGGCAATTTGCCAAGAATGTGGTTTAGAAATGCCAAATTTTCATTGCGCGGCTCCCCATACATTTTATTTCAGGCAATTTCTTTTAAAAAGGCTCTTCAGGTTAAAGAAAAAGGCTGCCAAGCCTTCCCATGGCACATTTCAAGCAACAACGCAGTTCACTTGATTCCCTGGCCTCGGCTGCTCCCTCAGCACACACCACAAAGAAGTTATTGTTTGGTCATTCATTCAGCCTCTTTATGGGACCTCGCTTTGTGCGAATTGTGTTTGCCTAGCTAATGACAGCAGCTTTACTTCAAAAATAATTAATTGGATTGGGAATAAGTTTGGGATATTTGAAGATTTGACAAGGTACTAGAGAGCGTAAGCTTCTTTCTAATTTATTCAGACAACCCCCGAGCACTTGGCTGGGGTTGGTGCTGGAGGAAAGAAAGAGAGAGAGAGAGAGAGACAGATTCTGTGCAATATGGGGAGCGTTGATATGAGGATGTGGGCAATTAAGCCAGCGAGGACTATTTTCCCTCACCTGTCTTCCTATGTGACAATCCTTGGTATTATTAGCAGTTTCATGGCCACAGTGGGAAAGGGCAGCTGATTCACATTTGAATTCCAGCTTTGATGGCCACACAAACCAAGGTATTAAAGGTCCTTTTACAGAGTAGAGTAATTAACGTTGACATCAGAGGGGGCCTGCCATCCATTACCAAGGACTTTATCTGCATCTCACCTGTAAGGGTTTAGTCATTGTTGAATTGGTAAAAGGATGCCTAAGGGGACCAGAGGCAAGAATCAGTATTACTCCCACCTCAGTTACTCCTACCATTGGAATACCCTCCTAGGGTGGTGTGGTGGCACAATGGTTAGTATTGCTGCCTCACAGCGCCAGGGACCTGGGTTCAATTTGGCCTTCGGTGACTGTGTGGAGTTTGCATATTTTCCCCATGTCTGCATGAGTTTCCTCCAGGTGCTCCTGTTTCCTCCCACAGTCCACAAATGTGCAGATTAGGTGGATTGGCCATGCTAAATTGCCTCTTCGTATCCAAAGATGTGTTGGTTTAGGTGGATTGGCCATGCTAAATTGCCCTTTAGTGTTCAAAGATGTGTAGATTAGGTGGATTGGCCATGCTAAATTGCCCTTTAGTGTCCAAAGATGTGTAGATTAGGTGGATTGGCCATGCTAAATTGCCCTTTAGTATCCAAAGATGTGTAGACTAGGTGGATTGGCCATGCTAAATTGCATCTTAGTTTCCAAAGGTGTGTAGATTATGTGGATTGGCCATGATAAACGCATGGGGTTGCAGGGATAGGGCACTGCTGAGGGCCTGTGTGGGGTGTTCTTTTGGAGAGTTGGTCAGACTCAACGGGCCGAATGGTCTCTTTCGGTTTTGTAGGGATTCTATGGTTCTAAAGGTGTTTATTCTTCAGGTTAAACCTAAAAATGCAGAGCGAAACATATGCTTCAATTGGTCACTGTGACAGTAGCTTTCTTAAAGAGGTATTGGAATTACTAAAACCGTATTTCTCTTTAGCTACGGACAGACGACACAGACTTAATTGTCTAAAAACATATCAGATTATTTGTGTATGCCATGAAGGGAAATACAGATCCTTCCTCTCCACAAACACAGACAAAAACATTGCATTTTTTATGAACAGAGTTTCCCTTAGTTCACTCCAGCACTAACAGAACACAAATATTTCTTTGGAATAAAACACATTCTCTTTGTAAGGTGGCAGGTTACAGTTTCCTGGAACACACAATGGGCAGTCGAATGAATTTTCTCCCGCTGTCGACTGCTGTGCTCTCCCTGTTACAGATAGGATGACAGAATCTGCACTCTCCCTGGGTTGCAATAACACAAGATGCCACCGAAAATGGTTAAAGTAAAAAATCTCACCGCGTGGTTTCTCTTCCTCTTCATAAAAAGTGTCATATTAAAATCAGGAAATGCAGCAGAAGGAATTTGAACAAACTCAGAGCTTTTATATTTTATTAAGCGATGCTGAAAGTACATCTTCTGCACCTCATCACGTTAATGAAGCTGGTTGCCCTCTGGTGGGTTTAAGTTGAATAATTGAGTGGAGCCTTCCTACAGTGAGGCCACTGCTCTATTCTGTTACAGAGAGGGTGACAGAATCTGCACTGTTACAAGGCGCAATCAAGGATTACTGTAACCTGGTAAGGACAGAGCCTCTCATCATGAGCCTCATGTCATTTAGGAAAGTATTGATCTAATTTGGGTTCATGTCTGAGTAAATAATACAAACAGGTTTATGGTAGTGATGCATTAAGTGTTCTGATCATCAGAAGTCCCATTCTCTAACCTCATCTCAACATCAGTGTGTTGCTAACTTGGCCACACTCCAGTGTTATATTCTGCATCATGTTGAAAACATTTTTAACATTAGTAAGTACGGAGGTAAGGCTGTTTCAAGAGTTTGGCAGGCTTGTGAACAGGGTGGTTGGTCTCTGTTTTCATTATTGGTTTAGGGAATCCTATAGCTCTTTTGAAAATCAGGGACCCGCAAATATAACACTGGGACCACTGCCATCGTTTCCAATAGTCGTTTTATGTGATTTGTTGTGACAATAAGGTCACTTTGATGTTAAATGTGACATTAAAATTTAAGGAGAGACCAGCAGATGGAAGGATATTTTTCACTGTGCCAACCAGAGCCACATCTTCACAAGCTGGTGGTTTGGCAATAGATAAATTTTCCATCCGGCATAAGAAATTGATAGGCTGGCCAGAAGCCACTGAGTTTCATGACATGCCTTAATGACACTACTTATCCACTGGCACCAATCTGTTTCATTGGGTCAAGTCTGAATACACATTGGCAAGTGTATATGTGCGTCACTTTATATCATCTGGCTTCCTCTCACAGAACCAGTATTATCACACATGAACATAAATCACAATCATATGTCAGACATTCTGGGCATGTGTGTATTATATGTAACACCTTTGATGTGCCCACAGCTGTAATCTATGCCCACCTCAGCATTCGGCAACTGAGACACCTGTTGTTGCTGAAGAGAAGCAGCCAAAGCCCCCAGTCTTGTTAGCCTACTGTCCCTCCTCACAACCAAGCTCCTCGCCATCCATGTTCATATTGTCGGTGGTTACATTAACATCCTAGCTTTCACTGGGTGGGCTCATGGGGTGATACCTTGTCCCTTTGTGTCAGGGTATACTTTCCACCAGCTGCTCCACCCAAAGAGAATTAATGGTCCTCATCACTCTGGCAAATATCAAACCTCTAATCCTAGGGTACCTACCCTTCCTTAAAGCACCACTTACCTCTCCCTTAAAATGCTCAGTCTTTATCCCCCACCTGAAGATATCAGCAAGATATCTTTCCCTCCTTTCCTCTCGGCATCTGAACTGAACATTCCCTCATTTTGGTCATTTTAATCTCCAACTTAACTCACCCTGCATTCTCTCCTATGATTCACTGCCCTTTTGTCTTATCTAAACCTTTCCCTTCATATAAACACCTCTATCTAGATTCATAGCCACCCCTTTGTAATAAGTCTTCGGAGGCAGAAGTCCCTTCACCAAAATCCCTTTATTTACAATTCCAACAGCAGTACACAGAGTGCTATCAGTCAGCAGTCTACCTTCGGGAGTGCCAGAGGAACTCCCTGATTGGCCTATCAATTGACTCCTTAATCAGGGAGTTCATATTCCAATAGACCAACCTCAATGGCCTGATTGAAGTCATTACACCCTTCGACCTTACCAACTCATGTGGCCTCTCCACTGAAATGTATTCAATCACAGACAAGGCAATCTCCAACGACTTTCTTCTATTCTTCAGCATTCACAAGTCCCTTCCCACTCCCTTCTGTACCCACCTCCAAAAGAGATCATCTCCAAGCCACCTACAATTACACATCCATGCTGTCAACGCTCTACTCTTTAGCCCTCCATCTGCCACAATGGTTGAGCAGCTATTAACTTGTTCAATTGTTTTAATCATTTTTGATGTTCTTGTCCCAACTAGAAAATATATTCAGTCGTGTTCTGGTCCAGTCTCCTCCTAGGTATTCCATCTTTATTCCCTTACATCCAAGAGGCATGAACAACTGTTTTGGGCGTCCATCACCAAAGTTAGTTGGAACACATCAAGCACCACTCATTTCAGTATATATTAGGATTATCATAGAATCCCTACAGTGCTGAAGGAGGCCATTTGGCCTATCGAGTCTGTACCGACCACAATCCCACCCAGGCCCTATTCCTGTAACCCCATGCATTTACCCTGCTAATCCCATTGACATTAGCGTCAATTTACCATGGCCAATCAATTTAACCCACACATCTTTGGACCGTGGGAGGAAACCGGAGCACCCGTAGGAAACCCACTCAGAATTGGGAGAAAGTGCAAACTCCACACAGACAGTGACCTGAGGCCAGAGTTGAACCTGGGACCCTGGCCCTGTGAGGCAGCAGTGCTAATCACTGTGCCACAGTGCTGCCATTTCTTGAGGATAATCTCAGACTTCAGTGATAACTCCTGGGGGGCAATATTGAGCCAGCGTTAGCTGTCAACATAAACAATGACATGGGCCCAAAATCTCGTGAGAGTCCAAAACGAGGATCTTGCCGATAAAATCTCATTTTCCGATTTTCCGTGCCTGTTGCCAGTGATATAACTAGCTTCCCTTCATTCGATAAATTTTCATCAATTTAAACATGGGTTGGCATGGTGGCACAGTGGTTAGCACTGTTACCTCACGGCTCCAGGGACCCAGATTCAATTCTAGCTTCGGGTGACTGTGTGGAGTTTCCACGTTCTCCCCGTGTCTGCGTGGGTTTCCTCCGGGTGCTCCGGTTTTCTCCCTCAGTCCAAAGATGTGCGGGTTAGGTTAATTGGTCATTATAAATTGACCGTCGTGTCAGGGGATTGGCACGGTAAATATGTGGGTTTACAGGAATAGGGCCTGGGTGGGATTATGGTTGGTGCAGACTCGTTGGGCCGAATGGCCTACTTCTGCACTGCAGTGATTCTATGAATATAATTAAAGGGCTTCCACTCAATATGTTGCCGCCTCACCAACTATTCATACCTTCCTTTGGCTTGACATTTACTTTTACCTTTCTTTTTGAAACACCCTGGGTAATTATGTTCTGTTAAAGGTGCTATATAAATGCACATTTTTATTTGTGCTTACTGGTATTGATGGCATTTTGAGCTCCGGAATAAGGAAATATGCAGGACTACTGTAAAGGCTCAATATCATTGGCACCAATTGGAAGTGATTCCAAGAGGTTTCACATCAGCAAGTACGTGTACCAGCAGCATAAGCTACTCCATGTAGGGTTTAGGGTTTTGAGGCATAGGTTCAAGGTGAGGAGTAGGAGGTTTAAGGGAGATGTGAGGAAAAACATTTTTACCCAGAGGGTGGTGACGGTGTGGAATGCGCTGCCTGGGAGGGTGGTAGAGGCGGGTTGCCTCACATCCTTTAAAACGTACCTGGATGAGCACTTGGCACATCATAACATTCAAGGCTTTGGGCCAAGTGCTGGCAGATGGGATTAGGTGGGAGTTCAGGTGTCTCTAATGTGTTGGTGCAGACTCGATGGGCCGAAGGGCCTCTTCTGCACCATATGATTCTATGATTCTATTAAATCCTTCTAATTAAAATCGCTAAGTTCCAAATTCTTAACTTTTAATACTTGAATCCTCAATTGTACCTCACTTAACAAGGTACAAATAACTCTTATTTATAAATCAATTACAATTTATTAACAAGATTTTACAAATGCTGAACAAAAAACCATGAAGACAACATGGAAGTTCCTTATTCATCAGGTTCCGAGGTTTCCTTGAGATTTGCCAACACAGCTGATGTCTTTCTCTTCGGTTTTTAAAAAATTATTTTATGGAGTGTGGGCGTCGCTGGCCAAGCCAGCGTTTATTGCCATTCCTGGTTGCCTTGAGAAGGTGGTGGTGGTGAGTTCCAGGATTTTAACCCAGCGGCAGTGAAGGAACCGTGATATATTTCCAAGTCAGGATGGTGAGTGACTTGGAGGGAAATCTTCAGGTGGTGGTGTTCCAAGGCGTCTGCTGCTCTAAGATTTTGGTAGTCGTAAATTTGGAAAGTGCTGCCTAAGGAACCTTGGTGAGTTCCTGCAGTACATCTTGTAGATGGTACACATGGCTGCCATTGTTCTTTGGTGGTGGAGGGATTGAATGTTTGTGGAATGGGTAGCAATTAAAGAGGAGCTGGGTTCGAAAGTCCAAGGGAAGGGTTAAAATGGCGGGGTGACCATGAGAGAGAGAGTCTCTAATGGGCCAAGGAGACCAACACTAGCCCACGCACCTAAGGCTGCCGGGCTTCCTGAGTGGGATGGGCCTCTCCCCACAGCGGGAGTGAGATGAGGTCATTAAGAGGCAGGCCACCCGACTAAACACTATCTTTCTTAAACTTCAAATCACAAGTCATTCCTCTTTTTCTATTAGCTCAGCCAGAAACACACTTCACAGATATACTTTATACTGTTCTTTAAGGAAACATACAGTTCTTCTGGAACCAGTCCAAGGTCATTCTTACCCCAAGGATTTAGTTCTGTTATTTTCCTTTCTCAGCCTTCTAATCTCAGAGCTGTCTTTCACAATGAGGTTTTACCCTACAGAGTTTTACCCTTGCACAGGCGAGGTGAATCTTACAACCTTGATTTAATTCCTCATGAATTTTACCTTTTTAATCCAAGCACGAGCTCCCACCTACATTCCAGCCTTGTAAACCACAGGGATTTTCAGCATCGAGCTGTTCCCTCTCTCCTGGACCCTGGCAGACTGTTTGTGTTGTGAGTTTTTCAAGATATCTTACAAATCCCTCCCCTGTCAAGGACTATCTCTATGACAGAAAGAAACCTTTCCCCTTTGTGGAGGAATCAATGACTGGGGGGCATTGATTTAAGGTAAGGGGCAAGAGCTTTAGGTGGAAAAACTTTTTCACCCAGGGAATGATGGGAGCCTGGAACTCACTGCCTGAAAGGGTGGTAGAGCAGAGACCCTCATAACATTTAAGAAGTATTTCGATGTGCACCAAGGCATATAAGGCTATGGGCCAAGTGCTGAGAAATGGGATCAGAATAGTTAAGTGGTTTGGCTTTGACCAGCACAGATGTGATGGCCAAAGGGCCTTTATCTGTTCTGCATACCTCTATGACTGTATGACAATGTGAATCATCTGGGTCTTGTATCCAGGTAGATTTTGTTAAGAAACCTGCTTATATTAAATGGAAGAGTATCCCAAGACCCAGAATGGTAACTTGAACACCAGTTCTTAGTGGTACATATTTTCAATTTTAGTATAATGTGAGGAAAGTTACGCAAACTAGAGAGTAACAGTTGAGTCCTGTTGTAGTCATTTAATAAAGAATATTACTAACTTAAAATACACAAAACAAGAAATAAGGAGTACAATACACTACAACAGTGCACTTAATGACAATAATAGATAAATACACATGTTGTGAGATTTTCCAGTTGAGGTCAATGGATCTTTAAATGGTACGCTGAATTTTCTGTTCCACTCACTATGATTTCCTCAGTGGGCAGGACTGGAGAATTTGCCCCACAGTATCTCATGGAATTAACCCTTGTCCCCAACTAGCTATGTTTCCCGAACTCCGAGAAATGACCCTTTTTCTAAACATCATCCAACATTATCTAACTCTGTGAACTAAATCCAGCATGTAGTTACCACCCAAAAATTCTCTTCCAGTCTGCAGAACCCTTTCTTCAGTTCAGCAAGGCGTTTCTTGTTTTTGAGAGTTGTTTTAAAAGCAGATGTTAGGAACTGTTTGTTTTCGAAAGAGTCTGCTTTCTCCATCTAGGTATCACTATGAAGGCAGCTGCCCCTTTCCTTGTGTATTCAGTTATCCTGCTTTGGGTATACGTTTCTCTCCTTTAATATTATCCCATCCAGATAAACCCATGAACCAGGCTTTTAGCATATAGATGCAAATTATTTCCTTATGTCCCCACTTTGAACTCATCTCTTCTACAGTTCCTGAACCTATTTCTGTGTACCATTGTTCACCCCCCCGCCCCCCCACCGTCCCCCACCTCCCAGTAAACACTTGTTTTCCTACTGCTTAGTAGGAACTTTAGTTAGGCCACACTTGGAATATAGTGTTCAATTCTGGTCGCCACACTACCAGAAGGATGTGGAGGCTTTGGAGAGGGTACAGAAAAGATTTACCAGGATGTTGCCTGGTATGGAGGGCATTAGCTATGAGGAGAGGTTGGAGAAACTTGGTTTGTTCTCACTGGAACGACGGAGGTTGAGGGGCGACCTGATAGAAGTCTACAAGATTATGAGGGGCATGGACAGAGTGGATAGTCAGAAGCTTTTCCCCAGGGTGGAAGAGTCAATTATTAGGGGGCATAGATTTAAGGTGCGCGGGGCAAGGTTTAAAGGAGATGTACGACGCAAGATTTTTACACAGAGGGTGGTGGGTGCCTGGAACTCGGTGCTGGGGGAAGTAGTGGAAGCAGATACGATAGTGACTTTTAAGAGGTGTCTTGACAAATACATGAATAGGATGGGAATCGAGGGAAATGGTCCCCGGAAGGGTAGGAGGTTTTAGTTCAGTCAGGCAGCATGGTTGGTGCAGGCTTGGAGGGCCGAAGGGCCTGTTCCTGTGCTATAATTTTCTTTGTTCTTTGCTCTGCTAATTCACATATCAAAAACACCTCTTGAGACAGCTGCACTCATTGGGTTCACTTTTATCCAATTCTTTATTTTAATCCCAATTTTATTTTTAATCTTCATTTTACTCAATTTTTGAATCTTCCTTTTACTGCAGTATCTTGACAAAATGCTGATCAGTGATACTTGAGACTCATTTTTTGTCTTGAAAGTAAATAGACAGTTTAAAACACAACTGTTTACAAATCCGATATTCTCAACACTTTGCTGGGACTTTGGAGGCTCAGTCTATCCACTGACAAATGCTGCTGCCATTGTTTTCAAGTGTAAACACCACCTTCCCAGTGAAACAATCTGGGCTCCCTTTAATCTCGAGCAAACAAACCTTGCCGGCTTGTTGTCGTGATGTGGAGATGTCGGCGTTGGACTGGGGTAAACACAGTAAGAAGTTTAACAACACCAGGTTAAAGTCCAACAGGCACGGTAGCACAGTGGTTAGCACTGCTGCTTCACAGCTCCAGGGACCTGGGTTCGATTCCCGGCTTGGGTCACTGTCTGTGTGGAGTTTGCACATTCTCCTCGTGTCTGCGTGGGTTTCCTCCGGGTGCTCCGGTTTCCTCCCACAGTCCAAAGATGTGCGGGTTAGGTTGATTGGCCATGCTAAAATTGCCCTTAGTGTCCTGGGATGTGTAGATTAGAGGGATTAGTGGGTAAAATATGTAGGGATATGGGGGTAGGGTCTGGGTGGGATTGTTGTCGGTGCAGACTCGATGGGCCGAATGGCCTCTTTCTGTACTGTAGGGTTTCTATGATTTCTAAGGTTTATTTGGTAGCAAAAGCCCCCACTTTGCTACTTAGGCTTTTGCTACCAAATAAACCTGTTGGACTTTAACCTGGTGTTGTTAAACTTCTTACTGTGCTTGTTGTCGGGCAGACTTCAGAACAGGTTCCATGACTCCTTTCATTTGACGTTGAATTAAAGACACCGTCCCAAACATCTTACAAACTTCATAATTGTAACGACATTGAAAATCATCTGGTTGAGATCAGTGAAATCATTCCGAATGAGGAGTCACAGACCTGAAACATTAAATGGAAGTTTTTAGCTCTTCACACCAGCAGGATCTTCCAGTCCCGCTGATGTAGATGGAGATTTCAGTGGGCTTGCTAGCCCAGCTGCGGGCAAATCCATGGTGGGCCGGCTGGAAAATTCCAGCCATTATCTCTGTTTCTCTCCACAGATACTGCCATAACCTGCTGAGCATTTCCAGCATTTTCTGTTTTAATCAAATCTAGGGGCGGGCTTTTCCAACCGAAAATTCCACCCCGAGGAATTTTCCATTGTCCGCCTCTCGCCCGCTACGATTCCTGTGGCTGGGTGGAACGGAAAAATTTGCCCCTAGGACTTTTAGTCGCAGGGTTTGTTGTGTAAAATATTGCATTAAGGGTTGGACCAGCGACACATTTCTCCCTTTGCCTTCACTGCCGCAATCATCCCTTGCATTGTCTCCTTAATTACCTTGGCCTCTCCCACCCTATTAACTTCAGTAAGAAGGAAGCGTTTGACAACACAGTGTATGCAAGTCATGATTCAGAATAAAAGAATCCCAGTATCACACATCGATCACATCCATAACCTTCCTAAACTCTGAATGTGAATGTCATTGACATTAAAAGGATTTTCTTACTCAGGGCCCCTCAACTGATATTCACATAAAGTCAGTAATTTTACTTAAAGAGGTGTCACCCTGGTGAAATGTGTTGAGCGGATTTATCTTAATTTTACAGAGAGGGAATCAGTACTGTGTTTGCACTGTGGTGAGATCGCTTGCAAAGTTAGATATTAATTCTTCATATTGTCAATTTGTAAATGAAGTGCACAGTGTACCAAATACGCGAATGAATGCATTTAATAAAAGCATTCATGCACTGAGTGGAGATTACCACCAGGGGTCATGGAACCATGAGAAGCAAAGTATTCCCACCTTCCAGGTGTGGGTTATTTCAATGACATGATATTTGTCTGCTGTTTGTTTGCAGCAGAGTTCCCCTGATTTGGGTATTGTTTCATATTTCAGTTGCAGAAACACAGAAGTAACGCCCATTTGCACTCTACATGTGATCCTAAGTTCTGTTTTGCAAGGTAGCTTGTTTTACTTGAGAAGGTGTGAACACTGGGGCTGAAATTTTATCGCCCAGCCCACCACAGGAATCGGAGCAGGTGAGGGGCGGACAATGGAAAGGTCCGTTGACCTCGGGTGGGATTTTACAGTTTCAGGCCATGCAAAGCTGTAAAGTCCCGCCCATGGTGTAGGTACCGGGGTAGACCAGAAGGTTCCCCCAAGCCTGCTTCACTATTCAATACGATCATGGTTCATCTTCTGTCTTAACTGCACTTTCCTTCCTGCTCCTCATATTCAGCACGGTAGCACAGTGGTTAGCACTGCTGCTTCACAATGTCAGGGACCCGGGTTCGATTCCCAGTTTGGGTCACTGTCTGTGTGGAGTTTACACATTCTCCCTGTGTCTGCATGGGTTTCCTCCGGGTGCTCCGGTTTCCTCCCACATTCTGAAAGACATGCTGGTTAGGTGCATTGACCCGAACAGGTGCCGGACTGTGGCGACTAGGGGAATTTCACAGTAACTTCATTGCAGTGTTAATGTAAGCCTCATTTGTGACTAATAAATAAACTTTATATTCCTTAATTCCCTGAAAGTCCAAAACTCTATCCATTCCAGCCTTGAACATATTCAACGATGGAGAATCCACAATCCTCTGGGGTTGCAAAGATTCACAACCATCTTGGATGAAGAAATTTCTCCTCATTTCAATCCTGAATGAGTGCCCCGCTATCCTGAGGCTGTGTCCCTGTGTCCGATATTCACAATGAACCTCTGTGTCTACCCTGTCAAGCCCCTTCAGAATCAGGAGTGTTTCAGTTAGATTACCTCTCATTCTTCTAAACTCCAGAGAGTATAAGCCCAATTTACTCAACATCTCATCATTGGGCAACCCTCTCTCATCCCACAGATTAATTCAGTAAATCTTTGCTCAACAATCTCTAGTGCAAGTGGATCCTTCCATAAATATGGAGACTGTTTGGGTTTTGAAATGCAATCATTATTACTTGTCCTACCTGGCTTGGGATCTCTGCCGTGAGGGACATCCTGCAGGCAACCATGATTGATTTACTTCAATAGAGATACTCCACCAGAAAGACTGTTAAGCTTTGAGCTTGAAACAGAGACCAAAACTGCACACCAAAGCCCGAGACAATTGTAGCAACACTTCCTTGTTCTTGTACCTTAATCCTCTTGCAGCTAAAACCGACACATCATTTACCTTCCTAATTCATTGTTGTAATCACATAGCAATTTTGTGTTCCTTATACAAGTCCAACCAAGTCTCTCTGGACAGTAATACTTAAAATTTTCATGTTTTTTAAAAACAAATTCACCTCTTCTGTTCTTACCAAAGAGAATAACCTTACACTTCCCAACATTGTACTCCTTCCGCCTGCTTGTTTGTACTTGTCTATATTTCTTTGCAGCCGCTTTGCGTCCTCCTCACAGCTCACATTCCCACCTGGCATCGCATTATCAGCAAACTTGGATAGATTACCTTCGGTCTCATTGTCTATGCTGTTAATATAGTTGGTAAATAGCTGAGTCCCTCGCACTGATCCACACACCAATACTTACAGACTGGCAACTTGACAATGCCCACTTCATCCCCACTCTACTATTTGTCTATTAACCTATTCTTCATCTACACCAATATATTCCTCCCAACTCCCAAAATGTGAGCCCTTATCTTGAGTATTAACTTTTTAGTATTGACTTTTTGAGGCATTATTGAAAGCATTTTGGAATTCCAAGTATACCACATATACAGTTTGTTCTTTATCTACCTTATTAGTTACATCTTCAAGAAACACAAATAAAGTTGTCAAACATGATTTCCCTTTTGGAAAACCATGTTGTGTATGCTGGTAACATCTGTCCACAATCTGCATAGCCCAAGCCAGGTGTATGGTGGAATAGTTGCCTGGATGGGTACAGCTCCAACACACTCAAGAACTTTGACACCATCCAGGACAAAGCAGCTGGCTTGATTGGCACTCTATCCACAAACAATCACTCCCTCCTTTACCAATGCACAGTCGCCCGTAGTACGTACCATCTACAAAGTGCACTGCAGGAACACAGCAAGGCCCCTTGGACAGCACCTTCCAAACCCACGATCACTGCCATCTAGAAGGACAAAGGCAACAGATGCCTGCACACGCCACTACCTGGAAGTTCCCCAAAAATCACTCATCATCCTGATGTGGAAATATATCACTGTTCTTTCCCTGTTGATGACTCAAAATCTTGGAACTGCCTCCGTAACAGCACTGTGGGTGTACCTACAGCTCAGCGACTGTAGCAGTTCAGGAAGACAGCTTCTCGAGGGCAATTAAGGATGGGCAATAAATGCCAGTCTAGCAAGTGACGCACACGTCCCTTGAATGAATAATTTATTTTTAATTTCCCCATGACTGACTTCAGGCTAACTGGTCTGCAGTTCCGTTTTCTCTTTCCCTGCTTTCTTGGATGGTGATGTTACATTTGCTAACTTCCAATCCTCTATGACCATCCTAGATGCTAAACAATTTCGAAAAATCCTCTTTCTCTGCATCTATCTCTTTTCAAACCCTAGGATGTAGGCCATCGTCTCCTGGGCATTTGCTGGCCAGGATAATCTTTCCTCTGTTAATGTTTAATTGCATTAATTTCCTCACTCTTGTCAGCTCCTTGGTTGCACTTTATTTCTGGCATGTAATTTGCATCTTCTACCGTGAAGACAGACATAAAGGCCAAAATATTTGTTTGATGTTTCTATCATTTCCTCATTCCACATGATAGGTTTTCCTGTCTCTGCCTCTAAGAGACCATCATCTGCCCCAGCTACACTCCTTTTTACATATTCATAAAAGCTGTTACCATCTGTTTTTATATTCCTGACCACTTTACTCTCATCTTCTGTTTCATTTCCCTCTTGATCAACTTTTTGATTGCCCTTTGTTCAGCCGAGAACTTCCAGTCCTTCACACCAGTGGAATCTTCCAGTCCTGCCAATGTGAACTTCGACTTCAATGGCTTACTGGCCCTAGCGCCCCCGAGGTGTGGGGTAGGGCCGGGTGGGGGAGCTGGAAAATTCCAGTTTGGTTTCTAAAACTATCCAAATCCTCATGCTTATTACTATTTTTCACAATGGTGTAACCCTCTCTTTTAATCAAATACCATCCTTTAACTTTCCTAACAAGTCACGGCTAGCTCTTTGTTGATGAGATTTTGTTTCTTAATGCAATGTGTTTTTTTTAACATTTTGAATCATTTCTTGAAATATTTAATTCCCAGCATACCTGTTAGTCTTTTTATCTATCAATCTTAGCCAGCAAGACCCTCCTACCTGCGTAGTGGCATTGTTGACGTTTAAGGTTCTAGTTTTGGACTGAGTATGCCATTTTATTTGTATTCTTTCATGGAATGTGGGCATTGCTCTTGAGGATGGTGTTGGTGGTGGTGAGCTGCCTTCTTGAATCTCTGCAGTCCATGGGGTGCAGGTACATCTGCCATGCTGTTAGGGAGGGAGTTCCAGGATTTTGAACCAGCATCAGACTTAATATGGAATGCGATTGTATTATGATCATTTTTTTCCCCAGGGAATCTTTTGCTTTGAAATTATTAATTATTCCCGATTCATTACACGATAGTAGATCTAAAATATCTTTGTCCCCAGTTGCTTCCACAATATATTATTCGTGGAAGCTGTCACAATTGCATTCTGCAAACTCATCTGCCCAACTACCCTTTCCCATTTGAATGTGCCAGGGACCCAGGTTCGATTCCTGGCTTGGGTCACTGTCTGCGTGGAGTTTGCACATTCTCCCCATGTCTGTGTGGGTCTCCCTGGGGTGTTCCGGTTTCCTCCCACACTCCAAACATCTTAGAATCTTAGAAATCTTAGAAACCCTACAGCACAGAAAGAGGCCATTCGGCCCATCGAGTCTGCACCGACCACAATCCCATTTGGGCGGCACGGTAGCACAGTGGTTAGCACTGCTGCTTCACAGCTCCAGGGACCTGGGTTCGAATCCCGGCTTGGGTGAATGTCTGTGTGGAGTTTGCACATTCTCCCTGTGTCTGCGTGGGTTTCCTCCGGGTGCTCCGGTTTCCTCCCACAGTCCAAAGATGTGCGGGTTAGGTTGATTGGCCATGCTAAATTGCCCCTTATTGTCCCGGGTTGCATAGGTTAGAGAGAGGGGTTAGTGGGTAAAATATGTAGGGATATGGGGATAGGGCCTGGGTGGGATTGTGGTCGGTGCAGACTCGATGGGCCGAATGGCCTCTTTCTGCATTGTAGGGTTTCTATGATTTCTATGATTCTTATCCAGTCCATATGAAGATTAAAGTCCCCCACCACTATTAGATTGCTTTTGCTACAAGCTTCAGTTATTCCTTCCTGAATGCTCTATCCAATACAGCAATAGTAGAACGACTGTTAGAGAGCCAATTTTGCACTCCCACTAGCGTACTTCGGGTGGTGAGGCAGAGAGTCTTGTGAAGAGTTAGCTAATGCTGAGAACTAGTTCCACAAGCAGCGGTGGTGGCACAGTGACTACTTTCACTTGCTATTGTGGACAGTGAAATTAACAAGAGAGTCAGTTATGTGGGCAGCACAGTGGCACAGTGGTTAGCACTGCTGCCTCACAGCGCCAGGGACCCAGGTTCGATTCCTGGCTTGGGTCACTGTCTGCGTGGAGTTTGCACATTCTCCCCATGTCTGTGTGGGTCTCCCTGGGGTGTTCCGGTTTCCTCCCACACTTCAAACATCTTAGAATCTTAGAAATCTTAGAAACCCTACAGCACAGAAAGAGGCCATTCGGCCCATCGAGTCTGCACCGACCACAATCCCACCCAGGCCCTATCCCCATATCCCTACATATTTACCCATTAATCCCTCTAACCTATGCATCCCAGAACACTAAGGGCAATTTTAGTATGGCCCATCAACCTAATCCACACATCTTTGGACTGTGGGAGGAAACCGGAGCACCCAGAGAAAACCCACGCAGACACGAGGAGAATGTGCAAACTCCACACAGACAGTGACCCAAGCCGGGAATCGAACCCAGGTCCCTGGAGCTGTGAAGCAGCAGTGCTAACCACTGTGCTACCATGCCGCCCACATGCACAAACATGTGCAGGTTAGTTGGATTAGCCATGCTAAATTGCCCCTTTGTGTCAGGGGGACTAGCTAGGGTAAATGCATGGGGTTATAGGGATAGGGCCTGGGTGGGATTGTGGTCGGTGCAGACTCGATGGGCCAAATGGCCTCCTTCTGCACTGTAGGATTCTATGATTCTACGACTAAAAGCGAAGGCCAATAATGCCCTCAGCTTTTGTGTATTATTCCAGAAAATATCTCTGTGCAACAAGCAGAACTGGGAACATGAGTCAATGTTTCCCTTCCCAAACCCAGGGGAACTGATGCTATTTGCAGCTTCCCACTCACTCTGCAAGAAAATAGTAAATTTAGTGGAGACCAAGGATTGGAAGTTCTAACCAATTTGAGGGTTAATCCCATTTAGGACTAGTGCAATCTAGCCACCTCCAGAGAGTGCCGAGCAACTGCTTGTCTGATCTAATGTGTTAAATTGCTCTAAAATATTCCATCCAATTGAAATAAGAAAATGTAAATTTGTTCGCAGTTCAACATCTTAAGTAAGTGTCACAGCCAGCAGTAACATATCGCCACCCATGAGGCCAACTATGATTCACATTGTCAGCTTTCGAGTGCAGATTTAGTCCTATGTAAGAGTTTTCATCTATTCTCACAGGTGGCAATGACATTCACCGACTGAAAATGGTAAAACTGGAGAAGCCACTGTGGAGAATGTAGTTCTGACACGGATCGATATTGTCCAAGGACATTCCCAGGCCTCTGCATTCTAAATTTTCTTTCAAGACTGCATTAATGATGTTACTCAGTCTTGCTGAAATACATCCAAAATAACAAGAAACATCAACACCTACTCGAAAAGGGAAAGCAAATGTTGCACCATTTAAAAATAATAAAATCTGTGATATCAATTAACAGTGGACCGAAGATTGCAATGTGAACCTAGCATTCAAATAACATCTCAAAATAACTCTGACTTTACTCCTACGGTGTAATGCCGTCTGACTCTTCATTACATTCAAGTTCACAACTCATCGGTGGCACAGTGGTTAGCACTGCTGCCTCACAGTGCCAGGGACCCGGGTTTGATTCTGATCTCGGGTGACTGTCCGTCTGGGGTCTGCATGTTCTCACCGTGTCTGCATGGGTTTCCTCCGGGTGCTCCGGTTTCCTCCCACAGTCCAAAGATGTGCGTGTTAGGTTGACTGGCCGTGCAAAATTGCCCCTTAGTGTCATGAGGTTAGAGGGTAAATACACGGCGATAGGGCCTGTGGGATTGTTGTTGGTGCTGGGCTTACTTTTTATTTATTTTTTATTAGTGTCACAAGTCGGCTTACATTAACACTGCAATGAAGTTACTGTGAAAACGTCCTAGTCGCCACACTCCGGAGCCTGTTTGGGTACACTGAGGGAGAATTTAGCATGGCCAATGCACCTAACCAGTTCGTCTTTCAGCTGGCGGGCCGAATGGCCTCCTCCTGCACTGTAGGGATTCTATGATTCTATGATTCAATTAAGTCATCTAGGTAAATAGCCAATATTTATCTCTCAACTTATTTTCCATGATTCTTCCTTTCGGCCACTCGGCTAGGATTGTTTTCGCTGGGGTTCAGACAAATGAGGGGTGGATCTCATTGAGACTCATAAAATTCTAACAGGACTAGACAGGGTAGATGCAGAGAGGCTGTTCCCGATGGTGGGAGTGTCCAGAACCAGGGGTCACAGTCGGGGGATTCGGGGAGTACCAAGGGGGGAGGGCCAGAGGGGGCGGGGCCAATTGGGGATGGGCTTGTGGGGGGGGAGGGGGGGAGATCGGTGGGGGTGTCTCACTACCTCTGCAGTCAGCAGTGACAGAGGGAGAGAGGACAGCGATTGAGGGTGGTGGGGGTTCGGCCTGCTGGGGGGGTCGGGGGTGCGAGGGGGTGGTCGGGGCTGCGGAGGGGGCACGGGGTTGTGAACAGGAGATCAGGGCTGTCGGGGTGGGGGGGCGGGGATTGAGGCGGACCAGCGGGGATGTCAATGCTGGCACAGAGAGGTCCGGGAGGCCAGCGATCGGGGTGTGGGGGAGTCTATGTGGCAGTGATGCAGGGTCGCAGAGCTGGCCAGTGATCGGGAGGCCAGCAATGCAGGGCTACAGCACATGTGCCGATCTCCGCTCTGACAGACCGGCGCATGCGCAGCGGCCCCCTCAGCACCATGCTGCCAGCCTCTCAGGCGGGAATAGATCCTGCCCCCTGATTTTAATAGGGAATCCTGCCAGGGCACTGTGTGATGTACAGAGTGTGGGAGAGTCATTGTGAAAAGCCCACGAAAAAATAGCGGGATTTATTCTAGTTTTTACGCAAATTTGGCACTTAGATCCCAGCCACGATTCCCTCAAAAATCTAAAACTAGGCACAGCCTTGAGTTCTGTCTGAATGCTATCCTCCAGTTCATAAGCAGGTCCAATTATTGGAATTGTGGCTGCGGTTCTGTCAGCATTTCCTGAATTAATGATTTAAGTAGGCCATTCAGTAGGTCTGTTGGTGGTAATTAATTTTCTCTGTTTATTTTCTGCCTTTCTGAAGTCTTCATTTCAATCATTTACAGATCTGTGGAAATGGAACACAATTAGATTAACAAAACATTCCGTGCTATTATCGCTTCATCTGATGCCTCTCAGTATCGCATTCTGCATATTCTTCTATCTGTAGCAAATCTGTTACTAGAAACCACCGCATACAGTCTATCATGCTGCAGCATAGAATTGTGTATATAAGGTTTAGGAAGTGGCACTTATTGTAAATGCATTTTTACAGATCAAATTGATGATTTTGGCAGTTTTAATTACCGCAATTATTTTGTTACCTCTATTTTAGACTATTTTTTAAAATTATAATCAAAGACAATGAATTTTTCTTTAACAGCTGTTATCCGATTGCTTTGAAAAGCCACAGTAATGAGCTTTTATAAAGCTACCACTGGGCATTCAGCTTGGGTCACTGTTTGTGTGGAGTTTGCACATTTTCCCTGTGCCTGTGTGGGTTTCCTCCGGGTGCTCCGGTTTCCTCCCACAGTCCAAAGATGTGCAGGTTAGGTGAATTGGCCATGATAAATTCTTGCTCAGTGTACCTGAACAGGTGGCAAAGTGTGGCGACTAGGGGATTTTCACAGTAACTTCATTGCAGTATGAATGTAAGCCTACTTGTAACTAATAAATAAACTTTAAAAGCTTAAAGGAAAACTGCTGGGTTCAGGCAATGTATATTTAATACAATGGACACTCTTTCTTGACTCGTCCCAAACAACTTAATGTTTTCATTTCTCACTTGTATAATAAATAAGAAAAACAGGTTTTAAAGTGAATGCTTATCACTTGCTGACAACAAACTCTGAGGGCGGAATTTTCCGATCCCGCCCACCATGGGAATCGTAGTGGACACGGACCATGCAAAGGTCCATTGACCCTGGGCAGGATTTTCCGGCTTTGGGGCGAGTGCAGCTGGTAAATCCCGCCCTAACTGTTCACCGAATGTTAGCACACTGCTTCCTTCTAGCAAACATGAATGGAAAGTTTCTTCAAATCAGTTCATTATTGCTGTTATAGAATTATATTACAACACAAAAATAAGCCAGTTGACCCATGTTTCTCTCCCAAGGATGCCCTGATTCCATGCACCCATCTTGTTCCAATATCCCTGTGCTTTTTCCCCCTTCTTCTACCGATCTAACCCTATCCTTAAATGTTGATATGGCCCTAACTTTCCTCAAGCCCTCTCTGTTCAAAGAAACCATGCACCTCTAACTCTGTTTCATTCTGTTGACAATAAGTTAGTACCAAGAATATCATTTAACTGTGGTGTATGTTGAAGGCGAATGATCATCACTCTAATGTGCTTGACAGGTTATTACTGAGAGGAATTGAAATTATGTAAGGGAGGCAATGGCGTAATGGCATTATCATTGGATTAGTAATCCAGTGACCCAGGGTAATGGACACTCTGGTTTGAATCCCACAAGCGAGTGTCAAAATTTGAATTTAATAAAGATCTGGAATTAAAAGTCGGATGATGACTATGAACCAAATGTCGCTTTTTGTAAAACAAAATCCATCTGGTTCCTTTAGGGACAGGAATCTGTTGTCCTTACCTGTCTGGCCTGCTGTGACTCCAGACCCACAGCAATGTAGTTGCCTCTTAAATGCCCTCCACAATGGCTTAGCAGGGCAATTAGGGATAGGCAACAAATGCTGTCCCAGCCAGCAATGCCCACATCCCACAAAGATAAAAATGTTTCTGCTTTGAGGCACTGTCTGGGAGCTGCACTTTGAAGTGAAGCAGTGTGACACACGTTTGCCAAACATGTCTGTAAAATAACATCACGATAGAAACAATAATTTTCTAATTTTCACAAAAGCTTCTCGGCCTTTTGGCTAAGATCAAGTGTAGTATGGATCGGATGCTGCACTGGTTGAGGCCATTAGGTTACATTTAAGCTTCATTTTCATATGAAGCAATTTTTAAAAGCGGCATCTCGGCCTTTTGGTTAAGATGCAAATAAGATCAAGCCTTGGAGGAGGAAACCTCCCCCTCCTCCAATCAGCTTGGCTCATGTAGATCAGGCCCAAGACAGGTCTGAAGGCCCTGTCTTGTCAGCTTGGATCGGAAATGTCTCAACTTGTTGAGACTCTGAATTGGACTTGATTTGATTGAATTGGAAAAGTATTTTTAAAAAACTTCTCGGCCTTTTGGCTAAGATCAAGTGTAGTATGAACAGGCTACACTTGGTTGAGGTCATTCGGTTACAATTAAGCTTCATTTGAAGCAATTTTTAAAAGCGGCATCTCGGCCTTTTGGCTAAGATGCAAATGAGATCAAGCCTTGGAGGAGGTGAGTCTGCACCTACTCCAATCAACTTGGCTCATGTAGATCAGGCCCAAGACAGGAGGTGAGAGCCCTGTCTTGTCAGATTGGATTGGGAATGTCTCAACTTGTTGAGACTCTGAATTGGACTTGATTTGATTGAATTGGAATAAAAATACAAAAAAATGTGTAGGTGAGATATTCTGCTGTCCTGAAATAGAGTTGAGCCTCTAACTGGAAATAGCCAGTAACTTTGAGATGATGATATATATGTGCCCTTTGCTATTAGCTGAGCCATAAATAGTGCTATATCTTAGGTCTGATCTATCAGAGTGTGTTGAATTATACACTACAGAAATTGACTGCCATCAACAGTTTGATTCCATACTCGTAACCTACAATATCCACTATTTTTGTCTCTGTAATGAAGAGACTGGGTATTTTTACCCAACAACATAAAGAACCAAAATACGCAAGAAAACAAAATTTCCACATTAAACTCACCCAGGGCCGGAGAGCAAAATCATGGGTCTTGGTACTTATTTCCTCCTCTCCACCCATCCCTCCACCTGCTACTTAAACCATCCCCCTCAGTCATGCATAATATTTTTGCCCCTTTCAAGATTCACCAATCAATTCACCCATCACAGAAAGGTCCCAGCAAATCATAACAGCCATTGTTGGTACCTGGTTAGAAATATCTTCTGATTACATATGCAGCATGGGTCATTAATTTTAAAAGCAGCAACAATATAATGCAGTGTTAGTTTGTGCACATTGTATAGGTGATCCCACTGCAACTATTAAACCAAGAGTACAAATTTCTTAACCTTTGCCATTCACCATCATCCTCCTGAAGGTGCTAATCTCCTCTGCCATTCCCTCAGCTTCACCTATGATGAACCTATCTCAAGTAAAACCTTTACCCTCTCCCACCGAGATTGAAATGCTCCAATCTTCTCCCTTTGCTGCAATCGCCTATCATATTTCCTTCACTAAGCCAAACTTCCCCACACACTCTTTCCTGCCTTATACCTTAAACCGTGCCTTTTTCTAGTTTTTCTTACATCAACCCTTATCTCCAAGCTCATCTTGTCCACGAGGCACGATGTATTCCAACTCACCTGGCCAGCTGACATTTGAAATGGTTTCTTTTCCCTGTCCATCACAGGGCCCGGGACCTGGGTTCAATTCCAGCCTCGGGTTTGTACTTTCTACCCGTGTCTGCATGGGTTTGCTTCGGGTGCTCCAGATTCCTCCAACAGTACAGAGAGGTGCAGGTTAGGTTGATTGGCCGTGCTAAATTCACCCTAGTGTAAGGGGGATTAGCAGAGTAAATGTGTGGGGTTATGGGAATAAGGCCTGGGTGGGATTGTGGTCGGTACAGACTCGATGGGCTGAATGGTCTCCTTCTGTACTGTAGGAATTCTATGATTCTAACACCACCAGGTCATCACCTGCATTATATGTGCTGTATGAATGCAGAGAGTTGATTAATTTTCACCAACCGTCTAATTCCAAAGTTTATTACAAGTGCAAAGGTTTTGTGTTTGGATGTTATAGGTAATCTGTTTACCATAATTTCATGTGATGTTTATTTTGTACGGGCATTTTGTTTGAGGTTGAACTGCAGCCCACTTCTGTTTAGAGCTGATGTTGTCATAATTTCCACAAACCTTTAGATCACAGTTCATTAAGGGATCATTTACTGGTTTCCCATTTCACGCAGGATATTTGGCCCTCATTTACTTGCAAATCTAAACTGTAATTTTACAGACACAATGATTGACTCATCTAGATCAAAGAGTTCCTGTAACTTAATTTCTTTCCCTGTAAATTGAATTGCTGATTGCGCTTTTTTCAGCGTGTAAGCCCACTCACTTTTTTTTTGTCTGGTTCATGCTTATAACTAACTCTGCCTGCTTTCTTACACAATGTAACCTCCCACTTTCATTGAGGATTTGTGATGTTATTCCTCCACTTCACAAATTTAATGGCCATCTCCATTACCTAGACATTTATAGAGCTGTGCAAATTATTTCAAATGCACAGAACATTTCCATTAATCATGAGAGATTCAATTTCCCAAAGCAGTGAAACATTAAGTTAATGAACGATAAGTAAGCCAGGATTGCTAAATCCGTGACGGAAAGCATTCTTCATTATTACTGCCTTGTGGAATCCAATCCCAGAGCTCATGTTCGAGGCTGTCATATTCTGGGTTTCCCTTTATCAAATGTCCATTGGCCTAATTTGCAAAGCTGTGCTTAGGAGCAGTCCTCTCACATCCATGAATCACTGCTAACATAACTTTCGGCAGATCTACCCTCTCCATTGGTGTTAAAATGCTGCTACAAGACACTCCTCCACCTCAATATGGGCAGCATGGTGACACAGTGGTTAGCACTGCTGCTTCACAGCGTCAGGAACCCGGGTTCAATTCCCAGCTTGGGTCACTGTCTGTGCGGAGTCTGCACATTCTCCCTGTGTCTGCGTGAGTTTCCTTCAGATGCTCCGGTTTCCTCCCACAGTCCAAAAGACATGCTGATTAGGTCTATTGACCATGACTCCCTCAGTGTACCCGAATAGGCGCCAGAGTGTGGTGACTAAGAGATTTTCACAGTAACTTCATTGCAGTGTTAATATAAGCCTATTTGTGATACGAATAAATAAACTTTAAACTTTATCTCCTTATTCTTCTCTGCTATTATCTGAATGGACAATGCTGAACGAAGAAGAAAGATGGACCGTGTGAACGATTTTTTGACTGAAACCATTCACCACATACCACACTCCCTTCTGTCGATCCCCATAATCCACTGTTTCCCAAACTTTAACATCCCACAAACCCTTATCATGAAGATGCAAACCCCTCCTAAAAATAGATATTTTCCAGAAATGTTCTCCTTTATCTAAGTATAAACTATAAAAGAAGTGATCCAGGAAATATAAAATTAGTTTTTATGGCACTTTATTGCACACTAAAGTTAAAGTTTATTCATTATTGTTACAAGTAATGTTTACATTAACACTGCAATGAAGTTACTGTGAAATTCCCCCAGTCGCCACACTCCGGCACCTGTTCAGATCAATGCACCTAACCAGCACGTCTTTCAGACTGTGGGAGGAAACCAGAGCACCCGGAGGAAACCCACACAGATACCGAGAGAACGTGCAAACTCCACACAGACAGTGACCCAATTCCAATCTGGGATTCGAACCCAGGTCCCTAGCACTGTGAGGCAGCAATGCTAACCATTGTGCCACTATTATTTGTTACATCGTTAAATTTATTATGTTATGGAAACAGCAATGCTCTTCCAAGATTTCACTTTCATAATGTGTACAATTTTGATTAAGCCTATACTTGTCATTAAACTGGAAGTTGAAGCTTATTGCTGGGTGCACTGATGAGAACATAGCAGTACTGTACCTTTCAGTACATGGCCAAACCAGCTGGGTACCACTCTGCCACAAGAATTGAGAAGGGGAGAGACCTGTCTGCCAGGTGCCCAGGCTGTTGGCCATATCCAAAAACCCAGACCAGGACAAGGGTAAGGGGGGGGGGGGGGGGGGGGGGGGGGATGAATGATCTTAAAGTGCTTCCGATACGGCCAGAGACCCACAAAGGAGGTCCTACCCACCACTGACCCAACAACAGACAACAGCCTGCACGGCTAAAGCTGCCGGGCTACCTGTGTGTCCACCCTCTGCCACTGGTAAAATACCCGTGGGACAGGATGAGGCTTTTAAATAGCCATTCATTGGCCACTTAAGGGCCTCGATAGGACGAAGGGTGGCAAGGTAATCCACTGGATTCTGAGCCTCCCCCACTCCTGCCTTCAAACCCTACCAACAGAGGAGTGTAAAATCTATTCCATTCAAAGTGAAAAGTACCACAGGTCATTGGTGTTCTTTTTTGCAGCTATACTGTAATTTGCAAAAATATTCATTTCAGGTTTGAAGTATTTTTGCTCCACAATTTTGTGAAGCGAATGTGCTGTATGTTGCTTGAATTAGAATGTAAACATAACGTTGCTGACCTTTGGGTATTGAGTTAATTGTCCAACTCTGAATATGTACAAAATGGCATAATCTGTGCCTTATGTGTGATCCTAATGCTTTCTAAACACATCTGTTTGAATCAACATTTGCAGCACTAAGTTGCCTGAAAAATAACTATTTAACTGTTTGTTTTTGTTAAGTTCCAATGACATACATACATTTGAAATCTGATGCTCTCGATTAAGATGAAGAGGAGTAGGAAACGATAGTGTTGTCCAGAAACACCAGCATGGATCAGTTGGGCTAGATGGTCTATTTCTGTGATGCTATGTGTTCTACATAATTTAGGGCAGCACGGTGACACAGTGGTTAGCACTGCTGCCTCACAGGGCCAGGGATCGGGTTCAATTCTGGCGCTGGGTGACTGCCTGTGTAGAGTTTACACGTTCTCCCCGGACAGAATTCTCCCATTCTGCCCGCCATGAGAATCGTAGCAGCCGAGGGGCAGACTAGGGAAAGGCCCGTTGACCTCGGGCAGGATTTTCCGGTTTCGGGGCGAGCGTGGCTGGAAACTCCGCCTATATGTCTGCGTGGGTTTCTTCCAGGTGCTCGGATTACCTTCCACAGTCCAAAGAAGTGCAGATTAGGTGGATTGGCCATGCTAAATTGTGCCTTAGTATCCCAAGATGTGTAGTTAAGGGGATTAGTGGAGTAAATGCGCGGGGTTACAGGAATAGGGCAGGGAGGTGGGCCTGGGTAAGATGCTCTGTCAGAGAATCGGTGCAGACACGATGGGCTGAACGGCCTCCTTCGGCACTGTAGGAATTCGATAATTCTATGATAATTATTAAAATATCTCACTCTTTAAAAAAGATTTTAAAATGTGAATTAGCGTATTGAATGCAAAGGTGCTTTAGTGAACAATCTTCATTATTCCACATTATCCAGCCACAGCTATCTCGCATCCGTGAGTGAATCTATCCACAGGAGTCTCGATTGCCTGGATACCGTGGAACTGAACTCACCCGGCTTTCATGGATGGAATGAGGACTACATGGGAAGCTCAGACACCCTCAAGTCCAACCCTATCAACCAGGTGTGTATAATTTTCATCTTTTGACATTGACAATTGCCCTTTTTGGGGCTGTCAGTCACTGAATATCTTAAAACAAACTCGAGCAACAAGAATAATCAACTGATTTTCTGGTTAGTCATTGAGATATTCTAGAAATCTCCTGTGACATTGCTCATACCGTCTCGGAAGTTATGCTGTTGCAAAGCTGTGGAAGTCAGAGAAGGGAGAGCATCTTTATTCAATAGAATTAATTAGTAATATGCCTCACAGCCAGTAGTTACATGTTTTATGACTGGATCCTGAAAATTAAATGAATGATGTTTTTCTTATTTAATGTAGGCATATATATTAAATAGGTATTATGATAATGGGTGAATGACATGGTTACTTAAATAAATCAATATTTAGCATATTGAAGCATTTTATGTTCAGACTTCTGTTTAAAACATCCCTTTAACCCTAAATAGCAAACAATATTTGTTTTTGATACAAATAAGTACGGCACGGTGGCACAGCGCTTAGCACAGCTGCCTCATAGTGCTAGGAACCCGGGTTCGGTTCCAGCCTTGGGTGACTGTCAGTGTGGAGTTTGCACATTCTCCCTGTGTCTGCGTGGGTTTCCCCCGGGTGCTCCCGCTTCCTCACACAGTCCAAAGATATGCAGGTTAGGAGGATTGGCCATGCTAAATCACCTCCTTGGTGTCCAAAGATGTGTAGGTCAGGGGGATTAGCAGTGTAAATACATGGGTATGGGGCTTGGGTAAGATGCTCTGTCGGAGAGTCAGTGCAGACCCGATGGGCTGAATGGCCTCCTTCTGCCCTGTGGGAGTCCAACGATGAATAGCAGCCACATAACCAAAATATAATACATGAAAAATCATTTGAAATTTGGCTGTTTAAAATTATATTGGTCATGCTTTCAAAATCGAGATGTAAATTGTATTTTCAGGAACAATGTTGAAGCATTTATGTTTTATGTTTTCTGTGATGCTTTTTGAAATAAAACAAATTCCAGTTACTTCCACTGCCCTGAACCTAAGTATTTCCCATCATAAGAACTCTATTCTTAAATTCTCAAGAATTTTATTCGAACAGCCAGCAAGCTCTGGTGCATTGCTTGAATAGCCTCCAGTGCAATAGTCATGGGAGCGCTTGCTCGAACATTGCAGTAAGGTCCTAACTCCTGTTTGATTTGATTTGATTTAATATTGTCACATGTATTAGTATGCAGTGAAAAGTGTTGTTTCTTGCACGCTATACAGACAAAGCATCCCGTTCATAGAGAGGGAAAGGAGAGGGTGCAGAATGTAGTGTTATAATCATAGCTAGGGTGTAGAGAAAGATCATCTTAGTGCGAGATAGGTCCATTCAAAAGTCTGATGGCAGCAACGAAGAAGCTGCTCTTGAGTTGGTTGGTACGTGACCTCAGACTTTTGTATCCTTTTCCCGATGGAAGAAGGTGGAAGAGTCTGGGATACATCTAATCTGAACTGTCCCTGCCTGATAACACTAAAATGAGCGCTATGTAGGGAGTTGTACATATTGGTCAGCAGTGGTTGTTTAATGGGACAGTGCAGAGTTCTCTTATTTGCAATTAAACTGAGCTGCGAGTGCCTGGTTGAGTGATATATAGTGAGCACAAGATTCAAAGTAGGACTTGAGAAAATCTAAATTAAGAGCCGGTTAAGTATTTATTAATAAATCGCTTCTCGGCCTTTTGGCTAAGATCAAGTGTGGTTGTGCGGATGCTGCACTTGGGTGAGGTCATTGGGATGCATTTAAGCTTCATATGTTTCATATGAAGCAATTTTTAAAAGCGGTATCTCGGCCTTTTGGCTAAGATGCAAATGAGATCAAGCCTTGGAGGAGGAATTCTCCACCTGCTCCAATCAGCTTGGCTCATGTAGATCAAGCCCAGGACAGGGTAAATGGTCGCTTGGATCGGAAATGTTTCAACTTGTTGAGACTCTGAATTGGACTTGATTTGATTGAATTGGAAAAATTTTTTTTTTTAAATGTATTAATAAATATGCAGGATTAATGCAGTTAGTAACTGTTGAAAAATCATTACCATAAATGCATTAGTGTTTGTTATGTGGGATGATGAAAGGAGGGTCGAGATTTTAACCTGCTAGGCAAGCGGGTGTAAGCGTGTGGAAGCTTAAAGAAGTCAAAAATGCATTGGGAACCTGCCAATGTCCGCATTTAACTTGTCTGCATTTGCTGCTCTGGCTGGATTCCCACAGATAAAGGGAGTTACAGACAGCACCCATGTGGTGTCCTCAGATCAACCAGGAGTATTCATAAATCAAAAGGGATTCCACCATTAATGTTTTGGAAGATTATCATGCATGTCAACAGCATGAGACCCAGGGAGCACCATAAACACTTTCTTCTATATCAGCCAAGTCTGTCGCACACATTCGTTCCTCTGAACAGAACAGAACCACCCTGAAGAGACAAGGGCTCCACTCTAAAGACATGTCTGATTACAACTAAGGGGAGTCCTACCACTTATGCACAGAAAACATACAAATATAGTCCCATGAGCACAACAGTGATCATTGAGCAACCTCCCTCCCCATTGCTATACTAACGTTGCAATTCAGTAGTCTGGGTTACCCTTCAGAATACACCAGCAAGGAGGACTGGAATGACAGTGGTCTGCTCCACCTTGCAAGACACAATGCGACAGAGAGGATTGGAGCTGCCTGAGGAGGGAGGTGATGATTGCTCTGCATCTTCAGAGGAGGAAGAGGGGGAGGAGAATGAGGAGGAGCCTATTATAGCCATGGTATCTGCAGCCACACACCTGGCTGCCAATGATAGGCTCATTCAACTGCTCTGAGATATCTGCACACAATTTGCCACACAAATTCTGGATCCTGGATCCATTGTGCCCACAACCCCCTCCGCCACATTCCCCACCCCGCCCCAACACAACAGTCCCACAGTCAGCATTCCATTTCTGCCACAGACACCGATAGCTCATCTTCTACTCCTGTCATACAATTTTCTTCAAGGCTGAAGGCCATTTGGAATCATAGAATCCCTACACCAACAACAATCCCACCCAGGCCGTAACCCCATCTATTTACGCTGCTCATCCCCCTGACACTGAGGGAGAATTTAGCATGGCCAGACAACCTAGCCTGCACATGTTTGGCCTGTGGGAGGAAACCAGAGGAAACCCACGCAGTCACAGGGAGAATGTGCAGACTCCACACAGACAGTGACCTAAGCCGGGAATCGAACCTGGGTCCCTGGCGCTGTGAGGCAGCAGTGCTAACCACTGTGCCACCGTTGGCAACAATGAGAATGACTGGACAATGGAATGTTGAAATTAAAGTTGATGATGCATGAATATCTATATTGAAGAACTGACATCTAACCACCTCCACCAGGGGAGGGGCGGTGTTGGGGGGTGCTTTTGGCCTCCCAGCAGGGAACACTGCGGCTCTGTGTTTCCGCTGACAGCATAACTCAGGTTTCATTTGACCAACTTTAACCATACATTCCAAGAAAGAATGGACAAATTTATGTCATAAATCCTTGACTTTGCTTCATATTTAATGGGGTTTTTTTCTCAGAACTTGCATGAAACTAACGAACTATGTTCTGAGGCACCACAAGGGAAAGTGACAGGGAACGCATAAAGCCAGGGAAGACAAAGTGACTAGAAAGTGATAGGCAGCAAATAGAGAAAGAACAGATGAAGAGGCTCAAACGGGAAGGCAAGAAGTTGCCAGAGAACACCAAGATACAGGAAGAGCTGGTGCAGCAAGTAAGAAACTATAGACTCTTGCAGGAAGCTTTCATCTATGATCCTCTTCATAATTATAAGTCAGATCCCTGGTATGATAGTGACAGAATGTTAGAGGTGTGTGAATATTGTGATGCCACAAACTGGAAAAGCAAGCCACCCTCGATGTGTTGCGCAAGTGTTAAAAGTACGATTGGCGCCACCTGACCCACTGAGTGTTCCTCTGATGAGAGCAACAAAATCAAAGCACTTCTTGAAAAGCATCAGAAAATATAACAACAGAGTAGGATCACATAGAAACCTCTCTACCTTGACTCAAGGTGGAAGAACCTGTAATGTGATATATCATGAACTATTTAATGTTTCAGCAGACACTGAGTTCAGGCAGTGACACTGCGAATGTAGAGAGTGATACTACAGACATCGGCCGGGATTCTCCGGGTCTGTTTTCCCCAACTGGGAATTCTGATGTCCCGTTGAATCGAGCAAGAAGGCCAAATTGGGATTGTCGCTGGGCGTTCATCCCAGCCCGATGCTTCCCCTGGCCCCCGCTACTGCGGAAATCAGGTTCTTGCCTACAGTGGGTGAGGACGTGGTCACGGGTCATTTAAATAAATTTTAATGTCATTAGCAGGCTTGATGTCCAATTCAATAGGCTCCTAGATTTCTCCCCTTCACCAGCCAGATGTCCCGTGGGCACCGATTACACCTGGCCCACAGAAGCATGGATCTAGTGCTATGGGCTCTGAAGGGGGTGCAAGGAATGAACCACAGTTTCCAATTGTGCCCATGTTTTCCTCTGCCACTGCTTGGCTGTGTGTGTGTGTGTGTGTGTGTGTCTGTGTCTGTTCCTCTCAGCCCGTGCCCACCCAAACCCCAGGTCCCTTGAGGAAACCACTCCCCCCCACCTCCAAGCCTGGCAGCGGCAGAGGGACACATGGGCAGCATTCACTCCATGCGCCCCCCACCTCCCCTCCCCTCCCCTCTCAGAGTCCAAGGCAGCAGGTCAGGGTATCACTGCCAGGGAGGCAGTGCAAAGTTGGCACTGCCAAGGATCCAGGTCCTGAAGGGAGACCTGAGGGGGAGGGGACGGCTCCTGAGAGGACCCAATCTCAGATTGTCTCTCTTGTTGGGGGGGTGGGGGGATTCACTCTCATGCGTGTTGGAGGAGGGGGGTGGCATCCGTTCTTTCAGTGGTTGGGTGGGAGTGGGGTGAGGTTGCTCCTCTGTGCTGAAGGGCTGTGGTGCTCCCCTTGTGAGGGGGGTCACCATGTCCATTGTGGGAGAGGGGAGGGGCTTGTCTCTCAGCGTTGAGAACGAGGTGCCCTTTGAAAAGGAAGGCCCGATCTCTGTGAAGCCAGGCTGGCCAGTGTGTTTTACGTTATGATTAGTTTTAAATGCTAAAGGTGGAAGAATCCCACCTGACAGGCTCTGCTAATGAGTAAGAAGTTTAACAACAAGACTTTAACCTGGTGTTGTTAAACTTCTTACTGTGTTTACCCCAGTCCAACGCCGGCATCTCCACATCATGTCTGCTAATGAGAGCAGGAAAAATTCCGGTTTTGCTGCTGGCGGGAACACTTAGAATGCTGATGGGAGAATGATGCCCGTTACCTTTAACACTGATGAAGCACTCAGAGTGTTGCTAAACATTGAGGAAATGGGAGTAGGTAAAGGTTTGGATCTTGAGGACGCCAAGGATGTAGAGAATGATCAGTAGAAATCAGATGGTAAAAATTGCAAATCAAATCAAACAAGAATCAAGCCAAGTAAACCAGATGAACATAAATTCATCATGAGAGCAAAAATGTTTTTGTGTTAAATAATATTTGATGTATAACCATTTTGTGTGAATTTAGATATTTGTATTTCATATTTGTGGGATTAAACTAATTCTGTGAAAGAAGGTGAATTGTTGAATGAAATCTGTTGGATGTACGAAAATACTTCGTAGAAACATATTCGTTCTCTGATTTTCAGCTTGAATACCTATTTCATTTCGTCCTTAGGCTAGCCAGGTGACTATCTCAGTTTATCACTTCATAAAAATATTTTGAATCATATTTTTAATTCTTATTTTAACTTATCTCCTTATTCATCCCCTTATTTCCCACACGCAGCACAGGGGCAGCACAGTAGCATAGCGGTCAGGACCTCACAGCAACAGGCACCCGGGTTCGATTCCCGGCTTGGGTCACTGTCTGTACAGAGTCTGCACGTTCTCCCCGTGTCTGCGTGGGTTTCCTCCGGGTGCTCCAGTTTCCTCCCACAGCCTGGAAGACGTGCTGGTTAGATGGATTGGCCATGCTAAATTCTCCCTCAGTGTACCCAAACAGGCGGCGGATTGTGGCGACTAGGGGATTTTCATAGTAACTTCATTGCAGTGTTAATAAAAGCCCACTTGTGACACGAATAAATAATAAAAAAGGTCACCCAGCTTGTTAACAATAAAAGTAAAAAACCTCTAAACACCCAAATGATTTCCCTTGTGAAAATTCTTTCTCTTCTTTTTCCTATTACTACAATACGGTGCTACCATTGTTGCTTTAGCAGAGCTAGAGGCAATTAAGAACATAAGACCATAAGACATGGGAGCAGAATTAGGCCACTCGGCCCATCGAGTCTGCTCTGCCATTCAATCATGGCTGATATCTTTCTTATCCCCATTCTCCTGCCTTTTCCCCATAACCCCTGATCCCCTTATTAATCAAGAACCTATCTATCTCTGTCTTAAAGACACTCAATGACCAGGCCTCCACAGCCTTCTGCGGCAAAGAGTTCCACAGATTCATCACTCTCTGGCTGAAGAAATTCCTCCTCATCTTTGTTTTAAAGGATCGTCCTTTTAGTCTGAGATTGTGCCCTCTGGTTCTAGTTTTTCCTACTAGTGGAAGCATCCTCTCCACGTCCACTCTATCCAGGCCTCGCAGTATCCTGTGAGTTTCAATAAGATCCCCCCTCATCCTTCTAAACTCCAATAAGTACAGATCCAGAGTCCTCAACTGTTCCTCATACGACAAGCTCTTCATTCCAGGGATCATTCTTGTTCAAGCTCTTCATTCTAGGGTTCATTCTTGTTCACTCCCCTGTTCTGACTCCTGAGATACCTGTGGCCTATGTCCTGTGGGCTTTGGAGCCTCTGAGGGTACTGCCAAAGACTGCCCCACCAGCACAGGGGCAGAGTCAGCTATCAGGATAGGAAACTGTGGGGCTCTGACTGGGGGATGGGGGAGGGCAAAGGAGAAGTGGGAATGCTTTGAGCATTGCTATGTACCCTATCTCATTCTTCCCTCCCATAGTCTGCCTGCACTTCCTTGTAATCAAGAACTGGAGAGCACTTTGTTGCACTTCAGTGAGGCACTGAATTACCAAGTAGAGTCTTTCCTTCAACCCACTTAAACTGACAGACTGAGCGTGCAGGCCATTGATCAGAGCCAGTCTGGTAACTGCTGTGTCTGATGGGGATGGTCAATCTTTCCATGGAGGTAGACACCATTTGATTTGATTTGATTTGATTTGATTTATTGTCACATGGATTGTGATACAGTGAAAAATACTTTTTCTTGTGCACTGTACAGACGAAGCATCCCATTCATAGAGTACATGGGGAGAAGGAAAGGAGAGAGTGCAGAGTGTAGTGTTACAGTCATAGTTAAGGTGTAGAAAAAGATCAACTTAATCTAAGGTAGGTCCATTCAAAAGTCTGATGGATGCAGGGAAGAAGCTGTTCTTGAGTCTCTTGATACGTGATCTCAGACTCTTGTACCTTCTTCCCGAAGGAAGTCTTCGAAGGAAGAAGACTTCCCGAAGGAAGAAGGTGGAAGAGAGTATGCCCGGGGTGCTTGATTAGTGAAAAAGCTTGAGACATCATGGCACTCATGGAGGAGACGGACTCTTTCAATCTCTCCCCAATCATGAGCCGTGCCTCTAGAAATGTTGATAGAACTTCACGCAGTTTCTGCTGCTGCTGAAGAGTAGTCCCCTTTCTCAGTGACCCTCCGCTAAAGCGCAGCATCTATATCCAACTGAACAGAACTGTGAAGGTCTTGCTTCCTCTGATAGGGAATCTTCAATGTAGGCCCTGTCTCCAACACCTGCTCCAGTTCACTTGTGAGGTGTGGCTCACAATGAGACTGCGCAATTACCTGCCTGGAGGCCCCACCGAGGTTTGTATATCTGAGCTGGTGGAGAGTGTGCATGAGCCATGTGTCTGTGCTTCCTTAGACTGCATGACCTCCTCTGAGGATTTTTTGTTCTCTTCCACAAAAGCTCAGGGTGGTACTTGAAGGACCTGCGGGAGATGAAAGACATCGATTAGAACTGACAAGGTGAAAGGATTAAAAGTCAACACATCAAAATGCAGATCATCATATTTCAGTGGCTGCTGTAATCACATCAATATGAATGAGTGTTGAGTGCCATGTGGCTGTAATATTTAGATTCATCACCAGGTGTCTGGGAAACCCTCTTCTCTCCAATAGCCGTGCATTCCAAAATTCAACTTATCTCCAATATTTCACCCTCCACAAGTCAGGGTGGCTTTGGCTGGAAGGCCTGCCCGGTTCTCTCTCTCCCCCCGGGGTTCTGTATTCTCTCTCTCTCCCCCGGTGTTCTGTGTTTTCTCTCTCTCACCCCCCGGGGTTCTGTATTCTCTCTCTCTCCCCCGGTGTTCTATGTTCTCTCTCTCTCTCCCCCAGTGTTCTATGTTCTCTCTCTGCCCCTGTGTTCTGTGTTCTCTCTCTCCCCCAGTGTTCTGTGTTCTCTCTCTCCCCCCGGTGCTCTATGTTCTCTCTCTCCCCCAGTGTTCTGTGTTCCTCTCTCTCTCTGCCCCAGTGTTCTGTGTTCTCTCTCTCTTCCCCGGTGTTCTGTGTTCTCTCTCTCTCTCTCTTCCCGGGTGTTCTTTGTTCTCTCTCTTCCCCCGGTGTTCTGTGTTCTCTCTTTCTGCCCCAGTGTTCTGTGTTTGCTTTCTGCCCCGGTGTTCTGTGTTCCTTGTCTCTCTTCCCGGGTGTTCTGTGTTCCTTGTCTCTTCCCCGGTGTTCTGTGTTCCTTGTCTCTTCCCCGGTGTTCTGTGCTCCTTGTCTCTCTGCCCCGGTGTTCTGTGTTCCTTGTCTCTCTTCCCTGGTGTTCTGTGTTCTCTCTCTCTTCCCGGGTGTTCTGTGTTCCTTGCCTCTTCCCCGGTGTTCTGTATTCTCTCTCTGTTCCCTGGTGTTCTGTGTTCTTTCTCTCTTCCCCAGTGTTCTGCGTTCTCTCTGTACTCGGGTGTTCTGTGTTCTCCCTCTCTGCCCTGGTGTTCTGTATTCTCTCTCTACCCTGGTGTTCTGTGTTCTCTTTCTTCCCCGGTGTTCAGTGTTCTCTCTTTATTCCCCGGTGTTCTGTGCTCTCTCTTTATTCCCCGGTGTTCTGTGTTCTCCCTTTCTGCCCTGGTGTTCTGTGTTCTCTCGTTCTTCCCCGGTGTTCTGTGTTCCCTGCTGCTGCACAAAGAAAAAGCCAAGAGTTATGAGTCTGAGAAATGGAATGTGTTGAGAGGATGGGAAAGGCAACATTTGTGGAGGGTGTCCGAGAGGGATAGATGTGAGACAGCAATCAGGCAAGCGGGTGTATCATATGGGGATGTGAGCAGGTGCCTCATGAGAGAGGAGTGGTTGGATCTGTCTTGAGGAATACTGTGTAGGAAAAGGCTGGGGATGTCAAAGATTGGAGGTTATTATATTCCAGTGAATAAGGTGATGAAGGATAAAACTGGACCCAATCTTTACACTTTTATAAGCATTTATTTACAGGAATACAGATTACAAACATGGATCTCCTAACCCACCACCACAGTTCCGGTCTGTTCCTATTTATACTATTCTGAGGTTAAACCAATTAAACTAAATCAAACAATTTGAAGGACAACTGATCCCATTTATAGATTCACAGGAAAATTAATGCTCATCACCTGCATACAATTAAATACAATTAATATACAGTTGACAGAGGTTGGGGGTCTACAAATGGTATGCCACTCACCTGCCCTGAGGAGATCATTGATCCTCTTGCAGCATTGGATCTATGAGCGAGGGACCACACTCCTGTCACTTACCTCCTCATCCACCCAAATGGTCCTCCAGCTTCAAGAAACCCGAATTGGACGGGGAGTCTGTCTCTATGTCAATCAAGGGGGCACCTTTGTGAAAATCCCAGCTCGGTGATTGTTTCCCCACAGTGGCAGGTTTGGGACCCAGAAACAGTCCCAACTCCATTTCCCTACTTGCTACCCATATGGAGAATTCAGACTCCAATTGGACTGGGTTGCAGCCATTTCCAGGAGCTACTGATTAACTCACATTAGAATCATTGAATCCCTACAGTGCAGGAGGAGGCCATTCAGCCCATCGAGCCTGCACCAATAATAATCTCACCCAGGACCTCTCCCCATATCACCACATATTTACCCTGCTAATCCCACTGACTCTAAGGGGCAATTTAGCATGGCCAGTCAACCTAACCCGCACATCTTTGGATTGTGGGAGGAAACCGGAGCACCCGGAGGAAACCCACGCAGATATGGGGAGAATGTACAAACTCCACACAAACAATTATCGGAGGCCAGAATTGAACCCGGATCCTGGCATTGTGAGGCAGCAATGCTAACCACTGTGCCATCCACTTTGGCAGGATTGGAAGATTCTGCCAGCATTGTAAGGGGTAGAACCTCTAAGTACCCCTTAGAAGGCAAATGATGGACAGGCTCCACAGTGGGAGGATAGGTGCCACAATCAGGTCCTGAGAAGTTTTGGACCCGCAGGACTGTATGTGGCAAGATTTTGTTTTCAATATAGTGAGCGATTAGAAAAGGCTAAAACAAGTATTCCGACAATGTAGATTTAAAACAATTAAACTGCCATTAAACACACAGTTCTGTATGGTCATAGTTAAATATCTCATCCAGTGCACTAAGTTGGGAATTAGCAAATTTTGTTTCTCAGAAGCTATGTTAGTTTGCCAGACGTACCTTCTGGTGTTCAGTGATATTACTCCCTTAAGTGGTTTGAGAATCTTACATTAATGAAAGCTGAATTGCACTGCCCAACACCCAGTCTTTGAAAGCATAACCTGAGGATTTAATAATGTCATGTCTAATGATTTGAACCAGATACTTGCGTCTTTGAAAGATGCATCCTTTCAATCTCCAATATGACAGCTTTTAGTTACTACCTGGTGAGGGAAGTGTTAAGAATCCTATTGATGTTACCTGCGAGAGTGCCTCAAAACCCTTGAGGATAACTTGAAACATTGGTTCTGAATGGTGTATATTTGCTTTTAAATAATGTGAGGAACCATGTACAACCCAGTGAGGAACCAGTCCAATTGTTGTGTAAATAATGAATAAGGAGTATTTATTAAAGTACAAGAAAAGAAAAACACACAACAAAGACTAATATACACTCTGACACTTAAGTATATGAATAACTAAATACACCTTTTTTATCTGAAATTATCTCCTGTTTCCAAAATATACCCACGTTCCCTGAACTTACTAAGACAGCCTGTTTCCCAAACAACATCCACTTTAGTAACTGTACAAGTCAAATCCATCTCAGAGTTAACACACAACACAGCTTAGATGACCAAGTCTGGGAAAACGTCTGTTATGGGTTCAGCGAAGGTACAAAAATTGCGTCTTTTGGAGGAGAGTATCTGTTATCTGCTGTTGCTCTAAATATTAAATGAAACAGGCCTCAATGGCCCTGATCGTAGATGAAACTGGCTTCTCTGAAGAATTTGGCCTATCCGTCTGGCTGTTAGATGGAAAGCTAGACTCTTTCCCCAAAGAGGGTGCTAGCAGTTACAGTTTTGATATCCGCCCTGTGGATATAGCTGTCTATCTCTCAAATTTCTTGCCTTTAGAAGTTATCATTTTGTATAGCCCCACCGATCTCTGGTAAACAATGTTTCTGATATGGCAATTGGTACCTCAATAACTCTAGACACCTGTTAATCTTGTTACTGGGTAAATCATATCTCGGTATTCCACTAGATGCCTACTAATCATGTTGCTTGTCTGTTATTTTTGTTTCCCTCTCAAGTTCACTGTTAACCTTGTTAACTTCCAAATTCCGAACAAAGGCATGATGCAAAAGGTTAATCTGCTCTATTTCATGTTTAGTTAAGAATATGGAGCACTTAGAAATTTCACTTTGCAACAACACTTACTTTTGCACACAATATTAGACTTTTTTTGCCACAGCAAGTGCTGAATGGATGCTAGAAGCAGATGCAATGTAACTTTCAAAAGGAAATCAAATGTATACTTAAAAAAGAAAGAAATTGCACAGCTTTGGGGGAAAGAGCTGGGGGATGGGACTAATCGGTTGCTCTATCAACGAGCAGGCAAAGGCAGAAGGAGCCAAATGATTGCCCCGTGGCTATATGATTATAAGTATATGAATCTAAGAATAAAGATGCTCCACTCCTGTGACTCAGCTGCTCGATTTAAAATTAATTTCCTAGCTCTCCTCTCCTGAGTTTCATACCCCTCACATATTCCTGATGTTCATCTAATGCCTTCCATGCAGTTTCAGAGCACTTACTGTTTCTCATTCAAAATCTCCACCCACTGTGTCTGTCCTTTCAAACTACCTCACCAGTTTTAGCTTCCCTTTCCTCTCCAAACTCCTTGGATGAGCTACTGCCTCCTAAATCGATGCTTAGCCCTCCTGAAATGCCCCACTTGAATTCCTGAGGGGGCTCCTCTTATAGCCTCAATATGGCCCTAATCAAATCCATACACATCATTTGTAACTTAGAGGGGAACTTGGAGATGAAGGTCTTACAATGACTTTGCTGGTCTTGTGCATCTTGGAAGCGGAGATGGAAAGGGAAGGGGCTGCAGTCTAGTAACTAAGTCAAACAAGTCGAATAAACAGTATGCCAGTGATGGATTAGGTATGAGTTACTTAGAATTACATCAGCCCGAATTTTCCCTCTGGAGTCAGGTGCGCAGAGGCAGGAAAATTCCTGACACCCAAAAGCTGACTCAGGACAAACTGCCCAGAACGGCTGGAGTTTTGTTCCTGGTGAGCAGACGCTAATTGGAGGTGGGCTCTTCGTCCCCCAGTGCCTGAAATTTATTTTTAAGAAATGATTGTGCCTAGATTTTTCCATGGCCTTGGCCCTCTCTATTTAGGAAACTACCCTCCGTACCGCCATCCTTATTGAACTCTTAGTTCCTCTTCAGGCTTTCACATTCTGAAATTACCTCACTAAACTCCCCCAGCATCTTCATCTCTCTATCTTCAACTGAATTTCTTTCAGCAAGCTTTTGACCATCCCAATGATATATTATTCTGACACAAGTGTGGCCATGATTTAACTACATTTCTATTGGCTGTACAACTATAACTTGAGATGTCCAATGACTGGGACTTGGTGATTCTTTCATTGGTCAACACATGCTCAATTTCACTTTTCTTTATTGCGTTTAAAGGAGAGAGAAATGGACTTCAACAATCAATATGAAAATATCTGTGAGTCCGTCTTCAATGAGGTGGACTCGCAGGCAGTGGACGCCCTGGACCTGCCCATACCTGGCTGTTTCCGTTCAAGAAGTCATAGCTACCTACGAGCTATCCAGGCTGGCTGTTCTCAGGATGATGACAATGTATCCGTCCGCTCGGTGTCTCCACCGCCTATAGCAACCACAGTTAGAACCATGCAAACCAACACCAGTAAGTACAGCAATCAACAGTCTAATTTCCACTCTGTAAGCAATGATACTTTGAAGGGTCAGAAATGAGCTGCTTAAATTCAGTTTGCAAAGAAAACATTTTATTGCATCAGAGAGAGATTATTGCATTATGAAAATCCTTGGTTGTCACATTTACATCCCAATAGTGTAGTGCTCCTTCAACAATGAGGTATAGTTTGTAGTGGCCAGCATTACAAAAAGGTTATACATCATATCCAAGGGTATCCATGTTCCGTTTAATTTATGCTTATACCTTTTAAAAGTTAATGAGGTAAGGTTAAAAAAAAGGCGGTTTTCTATAATGTCTGTTTTAGTTCCACTGAAAGCGGAAGTTGTACAAATGTTAAGACGCTATTTGCTGTGCCTGAGGGTTAGAATGTTTGTTGTGGACATTCACTTAGTCTGAGCTGAATATAGTTCTTTACAAAACTCTAGTTATGTAATGCACGCTTGAAGAAAATGCATTTTCACTTTTAAACATTTGTGTCAGTGAAGGAAAGCTGAAGAAAAGAAGCAGTTCTGATTTTGTGGTTATAAAAAGCAATTGAAATTTTTAATGCTCCATCCTAATATGGATGGTAAATCACGGCAGATAAAAATGTTACAGTTGTGCATGATGATTTGCCTGCTGTGCTGCCATCGAATGCACCATATCAATTGGGGTTTGGAGATATTTGTTGCAATTCACTGGGCCTTAAGTTTGGTAGTGGATTTAAAAGTGTTTGAATAGTGCTGGAGGTGGTAGCCACTTATTGCATTGCAAAGTACAGCATTGTAACAATCAATTGTTTGTGTGTTCGCATGTAAAATTTGGGACTGAGTTTGTGACATAATGTTACACTTTTCATGAAGAAACTGTTTATTTAAAAAAGTGTTTTAAATTTTTTGTTTGCTCTCCTGAAAGCAGTGATTTAAAATGTTATACATAGTGGGCATTAATATCATTCATTCTGTTTTACTCGAATTCCGTTTAGTTGTGGAACTTTTAATGCTAACCTTGTGAAATTTCCATTTGTATAGGAGAGTAAGCTATTGTTTTTTTTTTCTGTTGGACAATATATTTGTAGATTATTTGTTATTAGCAAAAAACCAAAAAGTTGTCATGTCATATCACAACAAAAGCTTCATGTTTGAAAGGTGATGGGGTAGTGGCGACGATGGATGATGAATCACGCAAGTTTTCGACCTCACCCAGGCCATCGGACAGAAGCGCCAAGTGGATACCAGCTACTTTTCTACAAAGAGATCTGGAATATCATTGGATGTGTCAGCCTGGGCCATTATTTTGATGTCAGCGCTAGTCTGTCTTTTCATTGCCTGAGCACCATTTAAAGATCCAAAAATAATATGAACAAATGTTGATCTTGGCGTAACTCCAGCTAAATCTTGTTATCGATTGTGTTATGAAACTGCACTCAACAATGGAGCAGTGGGTTAGCATGCCTGGCCGGTACTCTGGTAGAGCAGCTCACCAGCCTTTTGTGGACCTGCCTGATTTAATTAGGGCAGGTTCTATAACGGACAGGCAATCCACTCTGTCAGATTATTGCCAAGGTGATGAAGACAAAAATCAAACCCACTGTCTTTACCTTTGCGGGACCTGCATCTGAATTGAGCCAGACAGATGGATTAAAGTCTCTTTCTGGAGGTTATAAGCACCTTACGTGCGATTAGTTTGGAAGCACTCAACCAGTTCCTGTTGGACATTGGCCCCACTCCATAAAATTGCTGCAATTGTCCCTTGTTTGCATTAAATAAACAATCTAGGATGGCTGGTGCAGGAAAGGGAACTGTCACAGTAGAGGGCTCACAGAGCACATTGCTGGAATAAGGTGAAGGATTTTATTTAGCATCTGATGCATAGATGAGAACGCTTGATGCTGAGAGTGGGCTTGCCCAAATACAGCACTAATAACCCTTCACCTTGATGATTGTAAAAAACATTAGTGGCTCTCAAGATCCAAAATGGACACACTTTGGCATTTGAACCTCAGCCACTGAGCCGAGCGGACTTTCTGTGGTCAGAGGGAAGTCCCTTGATTGCTTGCCAATCTGGGCGGCCTATGGTAATAAAGATTCCAGAAATTAATCAAGGGCGGCACATCTTAGTGGAGCATTGAGGGGCCTTGAACAAAAGATATAATTGCCCCTCATCACCTTCTGTAAGGAGATTGTTGCCAAAAATTATTTCCACAATCTGGACCTGGAATCCAGGTCCCCACTTCTGCTCCTTGGCTGTAGGTAATGAGGGTTTAGATCTCAGCCACCTCCTACCCTAATAGCCTTTGAAACGGAAGATGGGGGGACCCATTCCCATAATATACCCAGCTGATTTTCAGCCAATTTGGTAGACTCCCGTTGAAGATTTCCAGGGCCAATTCTTGTTACAATCAAGCTATGAAATACAGCATTAATTTACATAAGACCCAACTTACTCACATTTGAGTTGTCCATAATTTTAAATGATTCATCTTACTTATGGGGCAAGGATTGTATTGCACAGTTCAGCATGAATAATGGCTGTGGTTTATAGTGCAAGGAAATACTTTATCAAGTAGTCTACGTGTGGAATTGCATTCCAAAATGTCATCACAAGCAGGAAATAGCCCTCTGAAATTCGCAAAAAAGATGCAACAGCCAGTCCTGTCATTAAGTAGCTGTGTTGACTATTCACTGCTTCTGGTAACAGACGGAGTTTACTCACAACAACTTCCATTATTGCAATTGTAATGTGATCAATATTTACTTTTTTGTAAAAGATCTTACTCTGATTACATGTACTCTAAGCACAATAACATTTAGGAATCACTTATTCCTGGGAAGATGGGAGAAGGGAGATCATTGAGAACGAGATCACATTCACCAAGTCGAAGCCAAGAGAAGAAAATGTTGAGTATCCCACTGGAACTAAATTAGTTATACTGAGTTAATTTAAAATGACTGTGTTAGACACGCAACGTATTTGTTAGGATTGTGTTCAAATATATAACTTTGAGATTTATGCATGTTTAATATACCATGAGCTGAGAATAGGACATTTTGATGAAAAGAAGTTTCCGTCTGTACACATACAAGCATATCGTTACTGTGAATATGGTATAGTACTCCTGTGCATGATCTACTTAATGTGAACATCAACATGGCAGAATCACTAGTACATAAAATATCAAGAAAGAATCCTCTCTTAATGTAGAATTTTACTGCTGGAGATGTGAGTGAGGCATGAGGGGTGGAGTGAGTGACAAATTCACGTGGTTCAGTCAACATGAGGCTGGACCCTTTTAATCTAAGTTTGCCAACTCTGGTTCATCTGGGTATTGGGCAGTTTTGTAATATAACCTCTGCCTCCAACGGCACCGTCTCAGAGTCCTGGCCCATTGGTCACCTTTACAGATCAACACTCATACCGACCAATCAATAATAGAAGCTATAGTACTATCCACTGTGCTCCAATAACTTATCTATCCATTGTACTTTGAGCATGCACAAGGCTGCATTCCATTCTGTGCACAATGTGGCCCGATTCCTTACAGTCTGGCTGAAGTGAAATGAGGGAAAATAATATTCCCAATAATGTTTCTCTCAGATTGCTCTCAGCAGTGTTTAGGGGGTAGTTTTTTTTAATTTTGGGAGATACCGGGTCAACTGGGCAGGGGGGGTGCGAGGTGGCGGTGTTGACAAATCCATTATAACTGTTAGGCCTCATCTGTACCCTAAAGCCAAGGCCCTGATTTTACTGGCATGCCCACCTCGGAATTGGGGCAGGCGAGGCTCGCAGAACGGCACTCTCTGTTGGCCTCGGGCGCAACCTTATGAGCCTCGGGCAGGCGTGCCAGTAAAATTCAAAGTCTCTGACCTGTTTCTGCAGGAATTGCTACCTGGCTGATGAGTGGGAGCAAGATTTTGAACAGAGGGAAGCTGAAAGCATGATCCCCACACTAATCCAAGTCACAGGGAGTGGGAATTCAGAAGAGATGGCAGACAGGGTGGGAGCAATACCTGGGACAGAAGATACTGACTGTTTCACTACGGGGTCCAAAGCTACACTCTAATCTTCCCCGGCCCACAAACCAGCAGAACTTTACTTTGGTGAGCCTCTTCTGGTCCTGGAATGATCTGCTGTCTGCTTTATCCCATGTGATGAATACCGTACAAGACCTCACAAGGTACAAGATTAAAATAGCTTTGGAGCCTGAAAGATGACCAAACATGAGTTAGACACAAATAGGGAAGTACCCACTCTGCTCCTAACTTAATTGCCAGTCCACTCCAACTTCCTTGGACAATGAGCTGGGAGTTAATATCAGGTCATATGTAATTTTCTGCTTACAAATGTTAAACATTGTCAGTTTAATTTTAGTTTGCAAGAAGTGCAGTACAAGCTAAATGCCTCAAGTATTTCTGTAATTATGTGGTGACGTCCTTAATGAAGTGCAATAGAATGTTTGAGTGTGGGTGGTTAACTTGCATAACCAGATATTTAACCGCATACTCTGGAACAAGTCTGAGTCAACGGGATGTCTCAGTTCTATAATCTCAGTGTGCCCACACCTTACATGTCCCTGCCAAGTATGACTTGATAATAACCCAAATTCATTCAAAACAAGCTTGTTGTTTTACAATGAAAATAGGAGCTCTAGCTGATAATCTCCTTAATGTTTGAAAAGTCAGTACTTTAAAAATAAATGGCGACTGCACTGGTGGTTAAAACTGTCGATCAGCGATTGCCAACCACTTCAAGAATGCAATTAGTCAAAGTAGGAGATAGTTCAGGTGGAAAACCTTGTGATGAATTCACTTTGAATGATTTTTATTTCTCTGTTGCTGAAGATCACAGGTTAACATTTAATGCACTTGTGTTCTATTCCTTTTGGTACTGTTGACAATGAAATGGTGAGTGCCTGACTAATATAGTGGATAGGGAATGCACTTTGAGCTTCCTAAGTATTCATGCTTCTATTTCATCAATCAAAAGACGTATCCTGAGAGTTAATTAGTGTGTCAATGGCAGGAGTTTGAGTGATTTCAGCATGTGGTATCATGAGGAGACATTATGGGGAATTCAGTATTACTGGCAAGCAAACAAATCGTTTTTGTTCATTCGTGGGACATGGGCGTCGCTGACTGGCCAGCATTTATTGCCTGTCCCTAGCTGCCCTTGGAGGACAGTTGAGAGTCAACCACATTGATGTGGCTCTGGAATTACATGTAGGCCAGACCGGGTAAGGACGGCAGATTTCCTTCCCTAAAGGATATTAATGAACCATATGGGTTTTTCCAACAATCAACAATGGTTTCATGGTCATCAGTAGACCAGATATTTTGTTTTATTAAATTCAAATTCCACCATCTGCCGTGGTGGGATTCGAACCCGGGTCCCCAGAACATTAGCTGAGTTTCTGGATTAATAGTCGAATGATAATATTACTAGGCCATTGCCTCCCCTTAGCAAAAATGGGAACCAAATTCTCCATTAGATTTTATTGGCATCAGCACCACCTCAGTGTTAGTGAGCCACAGTCCCAGCAGTTAAAGCTGGATTATGATCTGGGGAATTTTGACATCCAACTGCCGTTTTCCACTCCTCCAGGTTAGAAAAATATTATCCAAATTGGTTTAAGCTTGTCATCTCAATCTTCCTCAAGGCAGTATGCCATTGTTGTTTTTTCCTTTGCCTTTTTTGACCCAGCAGCTACTCCCGTGGGATAGGTCTAAATTGAGGAAGGTTGTCGAGTAGCGATTCTTTATACTTCTTAATTGCTCAATCATCTCACAAAGTCTCTAAGCAAGAGGCTGGTCCAATAATTGAGAGTCTGATCCTACATTCATATCCAAGGACCACTCAGCAGGTGAGTCTCCTCAATAACGTTATTGTATGGCGCTGCAAGACAACATTGATTGAGGCCCACTCTCCATCTCTTTATTTTTTCATGTTCAATGTCTCAGAAAATCAGATGGCTAAAAGACAGTGGCCGGAGTGTTCCCAGTGTTCACGCCAAGTGGGATTTTCCCATCCCGCTGCAGCAAACGGAGATTTGGCTTGTCGCCAAAATCTCTGTCTTCGCTGCAGCGGGAGCGTGGCATGAGTGAGCGGTAAGATCACGCCCAGTGTTATCTGGGGACATTTTAATATCTTAAGGTGAAATAGCTTTTTGATAAATGGCAATTTTTTCACCTATCTGTCTAAACAGTGCAATATATTTACTTTATGCCAATTTTCTAACCCCCTCAATTGTACCCAAATGTCCACACATTCTTTTGTTATGTGGTGGACAATCAGTCTTGTACACCTGACAAAAGGCACAAGTGATCTGAAGCACGATGGACAAAATACTGTATCCATTTCTGCTTTCTCCAAAAGGAAGTAAGAACAGTCCTTTATTAGGTCTCTCAAAAGCACTCCAAAGCACGTCAAAGAATTATACCATTATTGCAGTCACTTATTGTGTTGGTGAATAAGATAGCCATTTTGCACATAAGGTCCCTGATATAACAGTGCAATAATCTGTTTCCAGGGTTTTGGTTGAGGAAGGATTGTTGGCCAAGGCACAAGACACTGACTTCTTCAAATAATCCTGAAGAATTTCTAATGTCTGCCTAAAGTGGCTTTGGTTTAATATCGCAATAGAAAGACAGCAACTCTGGCAGAGCAGTACTCCCTCAGCATTGCACTGAAGTGTTAGCATAGTTCTAGCAGTGTATAGAATGTTGGTGAGACCATATCTGGAGTATTGTGTCCAGTTTTGGTCTCCTTATTTGAGGAAGGATGTGGTGGCATTGGAGGCAGTTCAGAGGAGGTTCACTAGATTGATCCCGGGGATGAAATGGTTGACACACGAGGAGAGATTAAACAGTTTGGGTTTATACTCACTGGAGTTTAGAAGGATGAGAGGGGATCTGATCGAGATATATAAAATTTTAAAAGGGATTGATAAAGTTAATGTAGACCAAATGTTTCCTCTTATGGGACAATCCAGAACGAGAGGTCACAAGTATAGGTTGAGAAGCGGTAGATTTAAAACTGAGATGAGGAGAAACTACTTCGCGCAGAGGGTGGTAAATTTGTGGAACTCGCTGCGCGGTGGAGTCTGAACCATTAAATGGTTTCAAGAAGGAGATAGATATATTTTTGATTTAGAAAAATGGGTTAAAGGGATACAGGGAACAGACAGGGAGGTGGATTCAAGGCCAGGGAGAGATCAGCCATGATCTGATTGAATGGTGATTCAGGCTCAAAGGACCTGAATTTGCCTACTTCTGCTCCTAATTCCTATGTCCTGTCAAAGGGAACTCAGCGATAGTACTGGCAGTCGAGTTAAGTTATTTAAACGCGTTAGTACTAAGCAAGTCCACATTGCGGACTGGAGGTAAATGTGATCCGCTTTCTTGCAAAAGTAAATTGAATAATACCACTGAGATATCGGAGAGGTTAAAGAATTGATCAGTCATCATTCTTTCCATGCTGCATTCAGATTCTCATTTAATAGAGCAAATGGATGAGTTCATTGTAAAAAAATGTTGCTATTCATTCCCTTAGGGAAGCTTGTCAATAAGCGTTGATTGGTGTGTAGCGGTTAAGATCTGCATGGATTGCACATCCAAATGAAACTGAAAGCGTTACACTGTAAAATGACATCTGAGTTGAACAATGTCACAGATTACAAGGAGCATGAGATCTGACAGTTTTTATTTTTCTTGTACAATTTACCATGAAATATCATGTTCATTATGGCTGGGCCCCAGGTGTTCTTGTAGCTCTCAGCAATGTTAAACTCTTGAACTAATTTTACAGTTTCTAAATTGGTAGCAGAGAGATTGCAATTAATTCATACTTAACAATTCTCATCAGATCTGTGGATGCTCTTTGCTATGGGTTTAATGCTGATTTTTAGAACCATGAGTCACATCAAATCTTTATTTTTAAAGCTGAATAATTGATGAGATCCACGGTGGCATTGCCAATTGCATTCCTAATGTACCCCTTAATGTGTTCTGACAGCCCTACCATACAGGATTCATCATGCCCTTCTCCTCGTGTCATTCATTGACGGTAACCTACTTTTCGTCCCTGTAAATATCTGGCAGATCTGAGATAAAGAAACAAAATAAACCAAGCATGTTTATTACGTTTTCCTGAATAAATATTAGAAATAGGTTGAGCCAAGAAATTTACCGAGCCATTTACCTTGGAATTTATGGAGGTAATCTTCCCAAAATTACAATGTTGGATCAGGCGAGGAAAGTTGTGGTGTAACTCGCCGAGTTTGGGGTGCCGTTTTTAAAGGGCGCTCCGATCACTAAATTACATCTAAGGCCTCTCAACAAACATCAGGACCACCCCACCAAGCATCGGGGTACCGCTGAGGGGGGGGATGTGGGGAGGGGGGGGGGAACGGGGAATGCAGGGAAAGAACAGCATAGGATCAGGCCCTTCAGCCCTCCAAGTTTGTGACAATCATGATACCCCAACTAAACTAAAATAAAACCTTCTGCCTTACTCAGTCCATATCCCGCTATTCCCTCCATATTCATGTACCCATCCAGATGCCTCTTCAATGTTGCTAACTTTCCTGCTTCCAACACCTCCTCTGGCAGCGCCAACCCACTTTTGGCCTCTCACGCGATTTAGTCGCCAATACAGGATGTGTGCCCATGGCTAACGAGGCTGCTAGATCGCCCCCTATATGTTTCAGGATAACATTTCTACAACTTTGTCATTAACTTTATGAACATTTATTGACGTTATTATAGTACAATAGTATTGTCAATATTATTTTCTTTGAATTTTAGCGTTTTACGGCACGCTAATCAAACAAGTGCTGTATCAGTTACGACCAGTTTAGATTAGTTGTGACTCGCCTTTGTCATAATTTTAAGGAAGGTATTAACCAATATATTTCAATTTGGTTAATCTCTTTGTTGAAGGAGCAGACAGAGGAATGTCTTGCAAATGTGGTATAACTTGTTTGTAATCACAATACTTCATAGATTATTATCCATAATTTCAGAATAAAATATTTTACAAGCCTTTTGGAAACGCATAAGTGTTAAAATTGTAATAAAATAGCAATGGCATTATTAAGTTGCACAGTAAAATGATGACTCTGTATTGGCCGGTAATGTTCAATGTCTCAAATACCCAATTAAAAATCTAATTATTTTAACTGTGTATATGTAGCATTTGATACCTTTTCTACTTCTTTATACCACCTAACTTGCCCGCCTGCTCCCTAACCTGCTCACCTGGTCCCTAACCTGTCCTCCTGGTCCCTCGGTTAAGCAGTACTGTTAACGGTTCTCTCTCTTCAGGTGTTACACCTCTCTCCTTAAATCTGCCGTCCTCACCTTCCCCTCAAAGAATCTATAATTGCAAATCCTATTTCCATAAAATTCCCTACAGTGCAGAGGGAGCCCATTCGGCCCATCAAGTCTGCACCGAACACAATCCCACCGAGGCCCTATTCACATAACCCCACATATTTACCCTGCTAATCCCCTGACACTAGGGTCAATTTAGCATGGCCAATCAACCTAACCCGCACATCTTTGGACTGTGGGAGGAAACCGGAGCACCCAGAGGAAACCAATGCGGACAAAGGGAGAATGTGCAAACTCCACACAGACAGTGAATTGAAGCTGGAATTGAATCCGGGTCCATGGCGCTGGGAAGCAGCAATGCTAACCACTGTGCTGCCCCAATCTTCAATTCCGATTTCCAATCTCCCATTCTTCTGCAAAGTCCCTGAGGTTCCTGTTGCCTCTCAAATCCATGCTCATCTTTCCCAGAACTCCATGTTTGAATCTGGTTTCCATCCCGACACTGTATCAAAATGGCCCTTTCAAAGTTATGGATGACATCCTAAGCAACAGTAGTAAAGGTAAATGATCCTTTCTCGACCTGTCTTCAGCCTTTGATATGGTGGACCACATGGATCCATCTCCAACTCCTCCCCACTGTTGTCCAGCAAAATGGGACTATTCTCCCTTGGTTCCATTTTTACTTCTCTAATTGTAGCCAGAGTAACACTTGCAATGGCTTCTCCTCCTGTCCCTACACCATTACCTCAAGGATACCTCAAGGATCTGGCCTTGGCTCCCTCCTACTTCTCATCAACATGCTGCCCCTCAATGACATCAAGCAAGGTGTTAATTTTTATGTGCACCAACAACCCACAGCTCTACCTCACCACCATCTCTCTCGACTCCTCCACTGTTGCTAAATTAACAGACAGCTTATCCAACATCCAGCAGAGCAAAAAAGTTCCTCAAATTAAATATTGGACAGACTGAAGCCATTGTTTTGGCCCCCACTCTAAACTCTGTTCCCTAAATACTGACTCCGTCCCTCCCCCTGGCAACTGCCTGAGACTACATCTGACTGTTCACAACTTTTGTCTCATATTTAACCCCATGATGAGCTTCTGATCAATATTTGACCATTACTAAGGCCGCCTATTTCCACCTCCATAATATCGCCCTTGTCTCAGCTGAGTTCCTGCTGAGACTCTCACTCATGCCTTTCCATCTCTGGAGCTGACTATTCCAGGGCACTCCTGAGTGGTGTCCTACAATCTATCGTCCAGAAATTTGAGGTCACCCAAAACTCTGCTGTCCCTTCTTAACTTGTACCAAGTACTATTCACCTATTACTCTGTGCTCACTTCTCGAGTTGACTCTCGGTTAAGCAACATAAGACCATAAGATGTAGGAGCAGACATCGACCATTCAGCCCATCCGATCTGCTCCTCCATTCAACGAATCCATGACTGTTCTTAAATGATGACCTTCAACCCCACTTTCCTGCCTTAACCCTTGATTCCCTTACTGCTTAAAAATCTGTCCATCTCAGCCTTGAACATATTTAATAATCTAGACTCTCCCGATGAAGAATTCCACAGATGCACCACCATTCACGACCATCTTGGATGGAATTTTGCTAAAATCTGGCATTGTCAGGTTCAGACTGAAAACCGGTCTGTACCTCCCCAGATGCACAGGCAATTTTCACTCCCTTCACAGGCTTCGATCCCTTCATCCCCCCAATTCACAGGCATTGACCCTCCCCCTCCCCCTCACAGGCATCGGGGCACCCCCACCACAGATAAGGGGAATCCGGCCCCCTCAATGGGGCTAGTGCCAGGTTGGCCCTGCCAAGGGGCACTGCCCAGTCATGTCCCTCACCACCCAGGGGCTATACTTACCTGTGCGCCCCTGGCGTGGTCATCATGACTGTTTTTTTGTTTTTGAAAACCATCAGTGATTCACGCCAGCGCGAAGTCACACTGGCTGGATGGGCGGATATGTTGAGGGAGGGAAGTAGCACATTTAAACCCTATGATGAGACTTATTTTTATTATAATCAGGCTTGCGCTATTCCTGGGTATGAAGCTGATCACCTCATCGGAGGTGGGCGGGAGTGGGGGGTGGGGCGGGGGGCGGGGGGGTGGGGGGGGGGGGGCGGTGGAGTGGGGCGGTGGGGTGGGTGGGGGGGGGTGGTGGAATCCCAAACTAACATCACACCAGCCCAAATCCCGGTTTTGGCCTCTTGTGAGATTTAGCAACCATTACGCAATTTGTGCCCACAGCTAGTGCAGCCACTAAATCGCAGTCTTTGATTCTAAAATTCTCAGCTATATTTTCTAATCACTCCAGGGCCTTGACCATCCCTACCCATTTAATCTCCTTTAGCTCCACAATCCTCCAATGTATCTGCCCTCATCCAGTTCTCGTTTCTTGAGCATCCCTGATTTTAATCTCTCCACCATTGGTGGCTGTGCGTCCAGCTGACTCAAAGACCCTAACCTCTAGAATTCCCTTCCCACACCTTGCCGCCTCTTTCGCTCTCACTTTCCTCTTTTAAGACACTCTTTAAAACCTATCCCTCCTTCCAAGCATCTGGCCTTCTGACCTCGTATCTCGTTATATGGTTTGGTGTCATATTTTGTTTTATAATGCTCTTGTGAAGCACCTTGAGATGTTTTTTTTTATTACTTTAAAAGCGCTGTGTAAATAAAAGTGGAACCAGACTCAATATTAACTTTCCTAACGCAATGGGGTATACAGTTGAAAAGAAACATTCACAGAGCTCAGGGGAAAGACTAACTGGATAATTGATTCAAAGAACCAGGAGAGGCACAATGGGCTGAATGGCCTCTTTTTCTGTTGTGTGATTCTGTGAGTGCACACAAATATTTTCATGTGCAGCTTTATGTCACTATCAAGGCATGTATTTAAGATCACTTCTAGTGCCGAACAGGGCTGCTTTGCTTATGCGAAATCTCACAGTGAAGTATCTTAGATTACTGTTAACAGTTTGAAGGCATAAAAGGAACTAAAAAAAATTATATCAGTTACTACTGAAGCTCCATTAGCCCTTCTGTTGCCAGGCAACGTCAGAAGCACCAGTATATGCATGTTTGTGTTGCTCTGGTTATAGATTCATACTGACAGATATCAATGATGAATCTGGTAAGGCTTTTTGCTTTGATGTTACTTTTAGTCGTGTGCTCTGCAAACATTAATGGATTCATTATGGACTAAACTCATTACAATTAGGGTAACATGATATTAAGTAAGTTAGAACAATCAAAGAACTTCAGAGCAGTTTGGTGAACTTCTTACCAAGAGACTTAAATAGTTATTGCAGCATGGAGTAGCCACGACCTAATTATTGGACTAACACCCAAATTGGTAAACACGGCCAGTCGAGTTCCATTGTATGGCACTTGGCAGAAACAAAGTTAATATTTTGATATTAATATTTTTGATATTGATATACTTTGGGTTTCTGTTTCAAGTGAATAATCATAGAGTAGGACCTTTCCTGTGACCTTCAGGATCCCACCTTGGGCTAAATGCGGGTCAGAAGCTTGCATTGAGCAGGCAATAGTCACTCACTTATGATTTTCTTGGAACTGGTAAATCAATAGCCAGAGGCTGCCCTCCAGCTTGAAAGCAGCCCAGCGTGATGCCCTTACAACCTTACAGGTAAGCGAGGGAGAGCCTCTCCAACTTGTTTTAAATCTTAAATTTAAAAAGGCCTTAGCAGCCAAGCCACTGCTGTGCCACTGCGGTGAGGGAATCCTCCCATGGGGTTGTCTGCTTGACTGCGGTTGAAGCCAGGCAGGTGAATGTTACCAACCCCATCTCCCCACAACCCTGGTCTGTTACCGGGATGCTGGTAACTAATCAATTATTAATGACGAATTCTGGCCAATTGTAAATTTTAAACCAGCCTAACTTCTACGATGCTCAAGAAAAGTCATTCTGAGACATTGAAGATTGACAAGGTCATTGGACCATTTTATTTACCACAAGCCTTCAAAGTCTTGCTACTAATGTCTAGGCCTTGAATTCCAGCCAGAATAATTTTGATGGCAAATGAGGGGTGGAAAATGCAGTGATTTTAATATTTTATTAACAGCATGATGCACATTTTGAAGCCTATTACCTATTCATCGTGGCAAGTCAATTAAAGAAATGTTATTGGAATCGTTTTGATTTGACCTTCAGACTGCTTTGAAAATAATTAGATTGTTTTAGGTCCATTACATTTTGTTAAAGAGAACCCTGCGAAGGCCAGGCTGGATATTTGTGGCTATCGTTATGTCAGAACTGCTGAGCATTTGCTGAAGTTCCACAGAATTAGAATTATGAATATATAGTTGTATTTAGACAGAGTGATAAACCTGATCCAAACAAATACAGGCCAGTTATCTTCATTAGGTGTATGTACCTTCTGTTTTAATAAAAAACAGTGCCCCGTGAGTATCCTCTGCAGTCTCCTTCAACATTTAGATAACTATTATCTGGTACACGTTCCTCATTAACAACGATTAATACATCTAAAGCAATCTCATCACCCAATAAGTAAGTTGTTAGGAGCAGGCTGAAGGAGTATCTATTGTTACAGTAAGACCGATAACTTCTCAAAGGAGTTTTGAATTTTCCAGTGACTAATTCAAAGTATTGCACAAAATTTCATATTTTAAGACTTTTATTGTAACAAACAAACTGATATCAACATTGACTAAACATTACTTGGTAGGCAACAATACACTAAATTAAAGAAGAGATGCTCTCCATTAACTTCTTAATGCAACCAAAAACTCCATGCTACTTATATACCTCACACTGCACTCTCAGCAGAAGTATAGGCCTGGATTTTCTGGTCCCACCAATGGCAGTCATCAACATGGGTGGGACAGAAAGATTTGGAGAACCTTGACTTTTAACAGCTCTCTAACTCTTCCTGCTTCACCTATGATGATGCCCACTGGTGTCAGGCCAGAATTTCTTGTCATAGTCTTGTGTACAAAGTCCCAATCTCCTCTTGGCTTTAACAGGATGTCTTTTCCCTGTCCCCTCCGGGTAATCTTCCAGTGTCATTTTAAAAGAAAGTCCCTTCACTCAGTCTTCTGAGCATAATCAAATGGAATTCCAGTCGCAAGTCACCCTTTGGCAGATTCTTGGTCAGTAAATCTCCACAAGCCTCTTCAAATAGATAATCTGTTCTCACCAATAGTTTGTTTGGTGATTAACCAAAAACATCTCTTTTCCTCTGCTGAGTGTAGCAGCACCTGTTTTTGTGGTTCTTCCCCAAATATCTCTGTCCTACAGAAGATGAAAGCTTGCAAGTCTGTGCCCAGCTGCCTCCCACTTTGTGTTCAGGTATTAAAACCTTATTTTCAATAAGTTTTGACCTGGGCCTCGATTCCCTTGCTAACCAGTTCACATGGGTTTGTATCTGGTCTAATTTCACGGTAGGTCACATCCCCCATTCCATCACATTCTGCCTCACTTAAATTAAAAGAAGACAGCTTAAAACATAGCTGCCTTATAAAATGCAGTGTTTGTAGCACAGCACACCGATAATTGCTTAATTAGCAATAAACAGCATGCATCTCGAAAGTGAGATTGTGCAAAACAATTTATTTGATTTCTTAAAAGAATTCATAGCATCCTACAGTGCAGAAGGAGGCCATTCAGCCCACTGAATCTGCACTGAGCACAATCCCACCCAGACCCTATCCTCATAACCCCATGCATTTACCCTAGCTAGTCCCCCTGACACTAAAGAGCAATTTAGCATGGCCAATCCACTTAACCCCCACATCTTTGGAGTGTGGGAGGAAACCAGAGCACCCGGAGGGAACCCACGCAGACACGGGAGAATGTGCAAAGTCCACACAGGCAATGACCCAAGCTGGGAATTATACCCAGGTCCCTGGCGCTGTGAGGCAGCAGTGCTAACCACTGCGCCACCGTGCAGCCCAAATAGATGCTGTTGCTGTGCTGTCATGGAACTTAGCAGCTCCCCATCAGGGGAATTGAACCCAGGTCTCCCGCATGATAGTCGGCAGTACTAACCTCTGCGCTAACAAGGAAGTTGCTAAATTGTTCCAAGGAATGTAAATAGTTATATTCATTACCATTGATAGATAATTGAGTCTGTATCCTTTGGAGATGTGCAGACTCAAGCAATTTAGTTGAGATTTATAAAATAACAAAGAGACTAGTCCAAACACAGAAAAGCAAAATTTAGCAGTTGATAGAAATCTCAAATGAAGAGACTAGACCATGTTCAGAAGACAAATAATTTCAACTGGATAGGTTCGGGTGGATCAATAACAATACCAACTTGCATTTATAGCGTGCCATTGCCAAAGTAAAATGTCCCATTGTGCTTCACAGCAGCTTTTTCAAAGATGATTTGATACAGAATCACATAAGGGGTTAATAGAACAGGTAATTAAAAGCCTGGTCAAAATGATACATTGTGAGCAGAAACTAAAAGAAAAAGAGAGCTTTAATTGAGAGAAAATTCCAATGCTTCCTGCCTAGGTAGCTAAACGCACAATTATCAACAATGGAGCAATGAAAATCAAGGATGTGCAAGAGGCCAGAATCAAAAGAATAGATGTTATGCAAGGGCAGAAATAGGTTGGCTATCAGATGATTCACCTTTTCCCAGATAATGATAGAGCTGTAAAACAGGTTGCTGGCTTGTGTGATAAACATTGGATACGTTGCGTATCTTCAGGAGAGAGCTGGACCTGATTTTGGCTGGAGCTGAAATATCTTCTTACAAGAGGTTGGGTCAATACAGCCTCCTGAATTAGGATCAATCACCTAAAGAGGTCAAAGAGGAATTTCCCAGATTTCTTCCCTATTTGGTCTGGGTGTTCCTCTCTTTTGTCACCATTTCCAGGATTCCCAGAGCACCAGGTAAGTATGGAATGCCTTTATTATGATACAGTCCTATTGTGGAACATTTTGATTTGATTTATTATTGTCATATGTATTGGTATACAGTGAAAAGTATTGTTTCTTGCGCGCTTTACAGACAGAGCATACCGTTCATACAGTACATAGGGGAGAAGAAAAGGAGAGGTGCAGAATGTAGTGTTACAGTCACAGCTAGAGTGCAGAGAAAGATCAACTTAATATAAGGTAGGTCCATTCAAAAGTCCGATGGCAGCAAGGAAGAAGCTGTTCTTGAGTTGGTTGATACGTGTTCTCAGATTTTTGTATCTTCTTCCTGATGGAAGAAGAGGGAAGAGAGTATTTAGAAGGTGCATGGGGTCCTTGATTATGCTGGCTGCTTTTCCGAGGCAGTGGGAAGTGTAGATGATGTCAATGGATGGGAGGCTGTTTTGCTTGATGGACTGGGCTACATTCATAACCTTTGTAGTTTCTTGCAGTCTTGATCAGAACAGGAGCCGTATCAAGCTGTGATATATTCAGAAAGGATGCTTTCTATGATGCATCTGTAAAAATTGGTGAGAGTCATAGCGGATGTGCTGAATTCCCTTAGCCTCCTGAGAAAGTAGAGGCATTGGTAGGCTTTCTTAACTATAGCGCCAGCATGGAGGGACCAGGACAGATTGTTGGTGATCTGGACACCTAGAAACTTGAAACTCCCGACCCTTTCCACTTCATCACTGTTGATGTAGACAGGAACATGCCTTCCACCAAGCTTCCTGAAGTCGATAACTATCTCCTTCGTTTTACTGGCATTGAGGGAGAGATTGTTGGTGTCACACCATTTCACCAGATTCTCTACCTCTTTCCTGTACTCCATCTCGTCATTGTGTGAGATCTGACCCACAATGGTGGTCTCATCAGCAAACTTGACAATGAGTTCGAGTGGAATTTGGCCACACAATCATAAGGAGTACAGTAAAGGGCTGAGGACACAGCCTTGCGGGCCAGTTTTTCTCTTCCCATCCAACATATTCATATTGAGATTTTCAGAAATTCCAGTTGCAAGGCTTTTAATTAAGGTAAATACCATGGGATTTTATAATAGAACTTGCTACTGGTTAAGAAACTAATCATACAATAGGAAACAAACAATACTTATGAGAAATGCCGCAACAAGCTTTGGGAGGTGTTGAGTAGAGTCCACATCTTCAGTAATTGGAAGGCTCTTGTTTCTTAACTTGGATTCTGAAAGCAATTATAAAATGAGCCAATTAAAATTGTTATTAATGGAAAGTAGAGAGAAGAGTCAAAACTGAGGGAAAAAGTACAAAAGGATTTAGATGAGTTTTGCAAATCAGTAGACGCACAGAATATCGAAGGTGTTAATTTTATTATGATAGAAGTTCTACATTGGAGGGATTATAAAAGCAAAATACTGCAGATATTGGCAATCCCAAAATAAAAACTGGAAGTGCTGGAAAAGCTCAGAGGCGGATAGAGTTAACGCTTTAAGTCCAATTTGACTCTTCTTACGAGTCCCACATTGGAGGAACCCCTCCAAATAGTCCAAGTAGGGAAAATAATGTCAATTCTACTGGTACTTAGGACAGATTTCACTGCACTTGCACTTAATGATACAGTAAAGAAAAACTGATTCCAAATATAAGAATGAACTATAAAGAAATAGCAGGGAAGCAAACACTTTATAGTCCAGAAAGTAAGCAATTGAAAAGGTAATCTCATTATAATATGTACAGAATTACGAAATGGTACCAATAAGATAAATCTTGATTATTACTTCAAAGCATGCCAAGAGGTTAACATCAAAGGGAATAGGAATAAGCCAATTAACCCCTCAAGTCTGTTCTACCATTCAATGAGATAATGGCTGATCTGAGATCCAAGTTCATTTGCGCAGCTTTGCTCATATCTCTTGAGATTTAGAGTTTAAACTTTATTTTTTAGTGTCACAAGTAGGCTTACATTAACACCGCAATGAAGTTTCTGTGAAAATCCCCGAGTCGCCACACACTGGTGCCTGTTCGGGTACACTGAGGGAGAATTTAGCATGGCCAATGCACCTAACCAGCACGTCTTTCAGACTGTGGGAGGAAACCGGAGCACCCAGAGGAAACCCACGCAGACACGGGGAGAACGTGCAGACTCTGCACAGACAGTGATCCAAGACTGGAAACAAAGTTGGGTCCCTAGCACTGTGAGGCAGCAGTGCTAACCACTGTGCCACCGTGCTGATATCTTTGGTTAACAAAAATCTATAAATCTCAGTTTTAAAATTTTGCAATTGATCTAGCATCAATTGCCTTTTGCGGTCAAGACTTCCAAACTTCAACCAGCCACACATTTGGAAATATTTCCTAATTTCATTCCGAAAAGGTATGGCTCTAAATTTCAAACTATGCCCCAAAGTCTTGGAGTTCCCTCCAGCAGAAATAGTTTATCTCTACCTACCTTATCTGTTCCCCTTACTAAATTGAAGACTTAGATGAAATTACCCATTAAGCTCCTAGATTCTGGGGAATACCGATAGAGAATATGATGAACCAAAAAATGAGATGCGTGTCAGGTGAATTCTTATAGCAAGAAGGGGCCATATATGATAAGTTGAGAGGGTAAGTGAAAAGGAAAATAAGACTGGCAGAGAGAGTAAACAAGAATAGAATGGCAGTTAATGTAGAAGGGATCACAAAAATCAGCTGCAGGGATATAAGACCTGTAAATAATAAATGGGTCGTAAGATGCTGTCAAGGTTCTTGTGTTGTCGGAGCTGCACTTATCCAGTCAGATGGAGAGTATTTCATCACACCTCTGACTTGTACCTTGTGGGGAGGCTTTGAGGAGTCAGCAGGTGAGTTACACGCTGCAGGATTCCTAGCCTCTGACCTGCTCTTGTTGCCATTGTATTTATATGGCTAATCCAGTTCAGTTTCTGGTCAATGGTAACACCCGGGGATGTCGATAATGGGGGATTCAGCGATGGTAATGCCATTGAATGTCAAGGAGAGATGGTTTGATTCTTTCTTGTCAAAGATGGTCATTGCCTGGCGCTTGTGTAGCATGAATGTTACTTGCCATTTGTCAGCCCAAGATGCAAAGTAACTATTCAACCTCTCCACCATTTCCTTATTTTTATTGACAATATCTCTGTTATCGCTGTTTAAAGAGGTCCCCATTGCTCCTGGCCTTTCTAAAAACTAATGTAATTGAAAGAAAGGCTTGTGTTGATTTTGAAATCCCTTACCATTTTCCTTTCATGCTTCCTTTTTGTAATTCTTACTGCTTATCACACTTTACCTTTGTTTGTATTTTGCCAATATCCCAGGATCCGTGTTGTTTGCATTCCTGTCTGCTTTATCTTTAACTTTCATGTTGACTCTTACACCTTTAGTTGTCCATTGCTGTTTTTTCTACCAAGTAGACCCCTTGACGTTTAGTGGTATAAACGGGTTCTGTATCACAAATTCTCCTTTAAATACTTCCCACTGATCTATATCGTTTAACCCATTAACAGATTTGGTACAGATTTGCTCAGTTCACTGTGGGTAATCTCTGTCTCATCCCATTGGATTTAGCCTGACCTAAACCTAGAATCTTATGAGCTGTTTCACGTTCCTCTTTTCAATCACAATGTTGAACTTGATGATACTATGATTGCTATTAGATAAATGTTCATGTACAGTTAGGCTGTTAAATAAATCTGATTTATACACGTGTAAATCAAATATGCCATGTTCCCATGCCGAAAGACGTGCTGGTTAGGTGCATTGGCCATGCTAAATTCTCCCTCAGTGTACCCGAACAGGCGCCGGAATGTGGCAACTAGGAGATTTTCACAGTAACTTCATTGCAGTGTTAATGTACGTCCACTTGTGACACTAATAAAAAAAAGCTAAAATAAATAAACTTGAATAACTGGAAGTTAGTGGAAAATAAGTTTGAAACAATTAGCAGGAAAAGCTTACATTTGCCCTCCAACTTTCCAGAAGACTTTTGCACCGGTAATTTAAAATCTCGTTTAGCACGGTGATCAGAAACAGAGGATCAGAGACCTGAGATCAGGCCAGGCAAGCAGTTATGTATTTCCTTGACCAGTCAGACTGAAGAATTTTTACTGAGGTACATAGAACCTAGAACCAGGAAGTGTTGGTTATGATATGCCAAATCATAGTCAGAAAGTGAAATAGTGTAAAAGAAAAATGGAATTCCAAGAGGGAGATAAAAAATACAAAGAGAATGTTTTAAAATACTTATAAGTTTTAAATTTCCAGCAACACTTAAAATCTGAAGGAATGAAACTCCAGACTTGTAAAAGGTAATTTTCAGTGCCAGAGAAATTAGTGTGGCGATAATTAAAACATATCACACTACTAAAATTGTACTTGCATTGTACTGGACAACCATAACTTATCCTGGTGAGCTTAGTGGGTTTCTATCATGCCGGTACAGCAAATACATGCTCTGCTATGTGTTTCATTGGTGAGTTTCTCAGCAACCATCAGTTTACTCAGTTTTGTTTTTGTTTAAATTCTTTTACCATATAAGTCATTAAATCATAAAAAATTAGAACACAGAAGTATTTCTTATTCATGGAAGTCCTACAGTACAGGAGGAGGCCATTCAGCCCATCAAGCCTGCACCAACAACAATCTCACCCAGGCCCTATCACTGTAACCCCAAATATTTTACCCACTAATCCCCCTGACACTAAGGGGCAATTTAGCACGGCCAGTCAACCTACCCACACATCTTTGGACTGTTGGAAGAAACCAGAGTATCCGGAGGAAACCCACACAGACACGGAGAGAACTTGCAAACTCCATACAGACAGTGACCCAAGCCGGGAATTGAACCCAGGTTCCTGGAGCTGTAAGGCAGCAATGCTAACCACTGTATCACCGTGTCGCCCCAAGTAAAAGATGCCCTCAGTAACTTATTATATCCAGACCTTGTATCACAGACAGATGCACAGCTAAAACTGGTTCAGTAGAAGTAACTGCAGCAACAATTTTAGCTGGGATCAATTAAAGCTGATCATGTTGCTAGGTCTATCCTGGAGGGTAATCCAGTCACAACGTGCGTTATTTGCTATTGCCTTGGAGGAGGACCATTGCTGTTGATTATTTTCATCAATAATTTGGCTGTGGGCAGTAATTGAATCATTCTAACTTTGCTAATGATACCAGTAAGTCCACAGGGGTCAGTAATTTGCACCAAATCAATAAATTACAGGCTGATTTAAACAGTTTAAGATAATGTGTCCATGTCTGCCCGATGCTCTTCAATGTGAACAAAAGCACAAGCATTGCATTTAGAGTTAGGAAACTGAAGGTGTATTGTATTGCAGAGGGAGCTGCGAAGGTATCAAAAAATGGACCTGGGTTTGATAGCTGATCAGAAGGTAATGTTGTACAAAGAGTGTGAGGTAGCTAAAGTTTTAGCTTGTTTTGCTGGGACTGTTCGGAGTCGGAGATAAGGCACTATGTTGTGTCTCTGTAAGTGGTGTGCATGTTGTGCTGCATGGTCTATTTTGGGTACTGAGGCTCTGGGGAAGCTTGGTTGGAAAAGTGCAAAAAAACCAAATGGGATGGAGTCCTCAAGTGCTGAACCAAAGGGACAATGGCTTCACGGTTATGACTCTGACCTATCTGTTGCTCAACAATAGATAAGTTATCATTGCTTAGAATCATAGAACATAGAACATAGAACAGTACAGCACAGAACAGGCCCTTCGGCCCACGATGTTGCGCCAAGCTTTATCTGAAACCAAGATCAAGCTATCCCACTCCCTATCATCCTGGTGTGCTCCATGTGCCTATCCAATAACCACTTAAATGTTCCTAAAGTGTCTGACTCCACTATCACTGCAGGCAGTCCATTCCACACCCCAGCCACTCTCTGCGTAAAGAACCTACCTCTGATATTCTTCCTATATCTCCCACCATGAACCTTATAGTTATGCCCCCTTGTAATAGCTCCATCCACCCGAGGAAATAGTCTTTGAACGTTCACACTATCTATCCCCTTCATCATTTTATAAATCTCAATTAAGTCTCCCCTCAGCCTCCTCCACTCCAGAGAGAACAGCCCTAGCTCCCTCAACCTTTCCTCATAAGACCTACCCTCCAAACCAGGCAGCATCCTGGTAAATCTCCTCTGCACTCTTTCCAGCGCTTCCACATCCTTCTTATAGTGAGGTGACCAGAACTGCACACAATATTCCAAATGTGGTCTCACCAAGGTCCTGTACAGTTGCAGCATAACCCCACGGCTCTTAAACTCCAACCCCCTGTTAATAAAAGCTAACACACTATAGGCCTTCTTCACAGCTCTATCCACTTGAGTGGCAACCTTTAGAGATCTGTGGATATGGACCCCAAGATCTCTCTGTTCCTCCACAGTCTTCAGAACCCTACCTTTGACCCTGTAATCCACATTTAAATTAGTCCTACCAAAATGAATTACCTCACATTTATCAGGGTTAAACTCCATTTGCCATTTTTCAGCCCAGCTTTGCATCCTATCTATGTCTCTTTGCAGCCTACAACAGCCCTCCACCTCACCCACTACTCCACCAACCTTGGTGTCATCAGCAAATTTACTGATCCACCCTTCAGCCCCCTCCTCTAAGTCATTAATAAAAATCACAAAGAGCAGAGGACCAAGCACTGATCCCTGTGGCACTCCGCTAGCAACCTGCCTCCAGTCCGAAAATTTTCCATCCACCACCACCCTCTGTCTTCGATCAGATAGCCAGTTACCTATCCAATCGGCCAACTTTCCCTCGATCCCACACCTCCTTACTTTCATCATAAGCCGCTGGTGTACTGCATCATAGAATGATGCAGTACACCAGTGGCAGGTCAGCAGATGGGGACACTCTGTGCCCATCGGAGGCACCCTCAAGGTCATCCTCCCGCAGCGTTCCCCTTCCCACTGCCCTGTCCACACCGACATTGTCTCTCCCACCTCACACACACACACACACACACAGCCAGACACACCTGTATTCCGAACTCCATTGTAGCACACTTCCCTCTGGGACTCAGCAGTAACCATCGCTCCCAATGGTGCTACTGTGACAAGAGAGCTGTCAGCTATCTTATTTTATTTATTTTATTTATTATTAGTGCCACAAATAGGCTAACATTAACACTGCAGTGAAGTTAATGTGAAAATCCCCTATTGGCCACACTTCGGCACCAATTCGGGTACACTGAGGGAGAATTTAGCATGGTAAATGCACCCAACCACCACATCTTTCAGACTGTGGGAGGAAACTGGAGCACCCGAAGGAAACCCACGCAGACACGGAGAGAACATGCAGACTCCGTACAGACAGTGACCCAAGCCGGGAATCGAACTCGGGTCCATTTCGCTGTGAGGCAGCAGTGCTAACCACTGTGCCATTGTGCTGTCCATCTGATTGGCTGCCAGATCTCAGAGGCAGAAGACCCTCCTCAAGCCAATTAATGCCTTGCCCCTGACATTTACATTGGGCATGGAGACCCTGGCTCCAGTACAAAACTCAGCCAAAGAAGTCCATTCTATCATGTGTGTGCTGGCTCTTTGGTAGAGATTTGGTAGAGATTAATCCCACTCCCTTGCTTCTTCTCTGCGGCTCTGTGAATTATTTTCTCATCAAGTTTCAACTCTCTTCTGAACATTAATATTAATTCTGTTTTCACCACACTTTCAGGTAATGCATTTTACATCAGTATGACTTGCTGTCTAAAATATAATGTTGCCTCTGGTGGAACTTCACGGTACTGTCAATAATCTTCCAAACCTCCTTAGATGTGGGGTTGTGCCAGACAACTGGAGAACTGAAAATCTTGCACCCAGCCTAGAAGTGGACCTGTACACTAGACAGGCTAGAAGTGGTGGGAAAGCTTTTAGCAACCATCATCTGGGATGAAATGAATTCACATGGACAAGTGTGGATTAATTAAAGAAAGACATCATGGATTTGTTAAAAGCAAATCAACTTTAACCAATAGTGAGGGTTGATTAGGATAATGCAGTTGATGTGGTTGACATGGACTTCCAAAAGGTTTTTGATAAAGTGCCACTTAATAGGCTTTCCAACAAAGTCGAAGTCATGGAATAAAATGGTCAGTGAGGGCATGGATACAAAGTTAGTTGAGTGACACGAAACAGAATAGAGGTGAACTGTTGTTTTTCAGACTGGAGGAAGGTATGCCATGGGTTCCCAGGGCTCTTTGGATTACCACTTTTCTTGACACATATTAACGACTTTGACTCAGGTCTACAGGGCACAATTTCAAAATTTGCAAATGACGCAACACATTGTAAACTGTGAGGACAATAGTGACAGACTTCAGGAGGACCCAGAGAGACTGGTAGAATGAGCAGATAAATGTCAGATTAGATTTTATGCAATGAAGTGTGAAGTGATACATTTTGTTAGTAAGAATGAAAGAGGCAATATAAGTGGAAAGATACAATTAAAAGGTGGTGTATGGCAATAGAAATATCTGGGGGAACTTGAAGATGGCAAGGCAAGTTGCTTAAAAAGGCAGAACTTGGGCTTTACAATTAGAAGCATAGAGTACAAAAGAAGGGAAGTTATGATAAGCCCAAATGAAACATTGGTTTAGCCTCAACTCAAATATTGGGTGGAGTTTAATTGGAGTGAGTTTGAAGGCGGGGTGCCATTTCATCAGGTGGGAGGGTGCAGGGCAGGGACTTGCAGACTTACATCCCCCACTGGCCCCCCCTCCCCTTCCCGCCCACACAAATATCCGATCAAGATCCTGGCAGAAAGAATGGAGGGTGGCCTTTCTGCTTGCAGGCCAGTTAAGGGCCTCATCTTGCCGTTGCTGGTATTCAACCAGTCGTAGGTGTGGGCTCATCAACCATGGAGAAACCCCTGTTGGCGTTGGTGGGGGTGGGATGCGTTTACCTCACTCAGAGGCACTCTGTGCATAATCAAGGGATCCAGCATCAGAGAGGAATGGACCTGCTGAAAGCCACCTCCTTGCAAGTGACCCTTGAAAGCCACCCCCTTCATCCCCACCACCTCTGCCCACCCCGCCAATGACCCCAAACCTGCCCATACTCACCTCTGTCTGAGGTGAATTGGCCAATCCGTCCTGCAGACCTGAATGTTGTACCGGCAATGACCACTGCTCCTGGTGGTGTGCCAGCCTCTGTCTGTTCAACCAGTGACAGTGACACCCCTCACACTCTAGGTTCCACCCATTGGCCCTGATTTTACCGGCACACCCACCCCGAAATCGGGACAGACAAGGCTCGCAGAACGGCATTCTTTGGTGGCCTCGGGCGCAATCTTATGAGCCTCGGGTGGGTGTGCCGGTAAAATTCCGGCCATTGTGTCTAATTCTGGAAGCTATTAGAAGGTTGTGAAGGCTTGAGGGAGGGTGCAGGATAGATTTACAAGAATAGTCCCAAGGATAAAGGACTTCAGTTCGGTCGATAGATTGGGGAAACTGGGGTTCTTGTTAGAGGAGAGAAAATGAGAGATTTGATAGAGGTGTTCAAAACTAAGGGGGTCTGGAGAGAGTAGATAAAAACCGTGCCCATTGGTGGAAGGGTCTTGAGCTAGAAGCCAGAGATTTAAAGTGATTGGTGAAAGAATCAAAGGTGGCATGAGGAATACCTTTTTTACACCATGAGTGCTTAGGACCTGGAATGCACTGAGAGGGTGGTGAAGGCAGATTCAACCAGAGCATTCAAAAGGGAATTGGTTAAGCATCTGAATGAAAATAAAATTGCAGGGCTATGGGGAAAAGGTGGAATAGTGGACTAGCTGAGCAGCCTTTGCAGACAGCCAGCACAGATTCAATGGGTTGAATGGCCTCCATCTGTGCTGTAACCATTCTATGATTCTGCAGTCCTTTTACCAATCACCTTAAATCTGTGGCCCCTGGTCACCAATCCTTCTACAACTAAAAACAATTCCTTCTGCTTATTTACTCTGTCAAAACCATTTCCAATTCAATTCATTATATTTTGAATAAAGTAATCAAGTATTGAATTACAGCAGTAAAGAGATAGAGGTATTTATTTCGAATTTTGTTGAGCACGACACAAAGATTAGAGGGACTGCGGATAGTGAGGAGGGTTGCCAGCGGATACGGCAGGATATAGATAGGCTGGATACTTGGGCTGAGAAATGGCAGATGGAATTTAATCCGGATAAATACAGGGTGATGCATTTTGAAAGGTTTAATGCAGGAGGAAAATATACAGCAAATGGCAGAACCCTTAGAAGCGTTAACATACAGACAGATCTAGGCATACAGGTCCACGGTGCCCTGAAAGTAGAAACACGAGTTGATAAGGTGATCAAGAAGGCGTATGACATGCTTGCCTTCATCAGTCGGGGCATAGAGTATAAAAATTGGCAAGTCATGATGCAGCTGTATAAAACTTTAGGCTACATTTTCAATATTGGTCACCACACTACCGGAAGGATGAGGAGGCTTTGGAGAGGATACAGAAAAGGATGTTGTCTGGTTTGGAGGGTATTAGCTATGAGGAGAGATTGGACAAACTTGGTTTGGTTTCACTTGAATGTCGGAGGCTGAAGGGTGACCTGATAAAAGTTTACAAAATTATGAGAGGCATGGGTAGAATGGATAATCAAAGTCTTTTTCCCAGGGTAGAAATGTCAATTACTAGGGGACATAGGTTTTAAAAGGGGGAAAGTTTAAAGGAGATGTGAGAGGCAAGTTTTTTACACAGAGGGTGATAAATACCTGGAATGCACTGCCAAAGGAGGTGATGGAAGCAAATAAAATAACAAAGTTTAAGAGGCATCTTGACAGATACATGAATAGGCAGGGAATAGAGGGACTGTGTTGAAGCAAAAGGCGTTTAGTTTAGAAAGGTGTCATGTGTTGGGGCAGGCTTGGTGAGTCAAAGGGCCTGTTCCTGTAATGTAATGTTCTTTATTCTTTCTTTGAGCTCCAGATTGCACTCTTAATGTAAGCTAATTTAAATAGCAATTTAAACAGTATTTAAGTTATTGACATTTGCTGGTGAATGTTAAATGTAACCACATCTTAAGTAGGCCAATAGACAGGCATTGTCCTTGGAGCTGATAAAAAGCTTTTAGGAGATGTTCAGAAGGAAGCAGCCACAGTCCATTTTAAGGAATCAAAAAACACCCTGCTCTTGATCGGGGTTAGAAAATTCTTTTGAGTTCTGACAGTGATGCTGATATATTGAGGGAAGATAATTTAAGAATTTCTGGGATAAAATTTGCTAGACATTTTGCTTTTGCTAAAGATCTAAATTGCACAAATTTGAAAGATGGGGATTTTCCAGCCCTTTCTGCTGGCAGGATCTTCCAGTCACGCCAAAGGTGGGTTTCCCAGCGGCAGGACTGGTGAGCCACACAAAACACCATTCACATCATTGGGCCCAGAAGATCCTGCCAGTGGCTAACGGCAAGGCAAGTTGGTTCGTTCATGGACACAACTGGATCACGGCCACAAATCTTCATCTGTGTGCTTTTGTCAAGCTTTGCTGTCAACTTTTGATGTTTAAAGTTCTGTGTAAACATTTCCCATTCAATATTGCAGTCAACTGTCACAATGTTATAGCAGGGGAAATAAGAATTGACAGATGAGTCAAACTGGTTGATGATTTGTCATCACTCAATATATACCATTGCTCAAAGTCACTTCTCTATTGCGCTGGGCAAAGGAGCTGGAGCTGCTGTCCCCTGTCCTGTCTGCTCTTGTCTATTGCTGTAATGTTCTCACTGTGTGCCTCTCTCACCTGTGCTTGTTGCTCTGGCCTCTCTCAGACAGCTCTCTGCCACTGACTTGATCTCTCTTTCTACTTTCACTCCACGCCAAGAGGGCTGGTGGCAGTGTATACACAAAACCAAGCACACAAGAGTAGCGGCAAAGAGGCGGCTCCCCGGCAGTCTCCCAGTTGCTGCCCAAGAAATACAGGACAAATTTTCTCCTGGAGAGACAAAGGGAGGAGGAATCGCTATTTTGAAACACTTAAACGGAACAATGTGGCGCAAAAGGTGAAACTATAGGACAATTCTGCAAAATACATACATAGAAACATAGAAACTACAAGCAGGAGTAGGCCATTTGGCCCTTTGAGCCTGCTCCGCCATTCATTTTGATCATGGCTGATCATCGAATTCAATATCTTGATCCCCCCCTTCCCCCCATATCCTTTGATCCCTTTAGCCCCAAGAGCTATATCTAATTTCTTCTTGAAATCGGAGAACGTTTTGGTCTCAGCTACATTCTGTGGTAGTGAGTTTCACACATTCATCACCCTCTGGGTGAAGAAATTTCTCCTCAGTTCTAAAAGGTTTACCCCTTATCCTTAAACTATGACCCCTAATTCTGGACTCCCCCACCATTGGGAACATTTTTTCTGAATCTACCCTGTCTAATCCTGTTAGAATTTTATAAGTTTCTATGAGATCCCCCCTCACTCTTCTAAACCCCAGTGAATATAATCCTAACAGACTTGCCATCCCAGGAATCAGCCTGGTAAACCTTCGCTGTACTCCCTCTATAGCAAGGACATCCTTCCTCAGATAAGGACGCCAAAACTGCACACAGTACTCCAGATGTGGCCTCACCAACGCCCTATACAATTGAGCAAAACATCACTATTTCTATAATCAAATCCTGTCGCAATGAAGGCCAACATATCATTTTCCTTCTTTACTGCCTGCTGTACCTGCGCGCTCACTTTCAGCGACTGATGCATGAAGAATCTAAGGTCTCGTTGAGTATCCACCTCTCTCAATTTACACCCATTCAAGTAATAATCTGTCTTCCTATTATTGCTACCAAAGTGGAAAACCTCCACCTTATACTGCATCTGCCATGCACATGTCCACACACCCAGCCTATCCAAATCACGCTGAAGTATCTCTGTATCCTCCTCACAGTTCACCCTCCCACCCAACTTTGTATCATCTGCAAATTTGGAGATAATACATTCAGTTCCCTCTTTCAAATCATTAATATAAAATGTGAACAGTTGGGGTCCTAGCACAGACCCCTGCGGAACCCCACTAGTCACTAACTGCCAATCAGAAAAAGACCCATTTATGCCAACTCTTTGCTTCCTATCTGCTAACCAGCTTTCTATCCATCTCAAGACATTACCTGCAATCCCATGTGCTTTAACTTTACATAGTAGTCTGTTATGTGAGACCTTGTCGAAAGCCTTCTGAAAGTCTAAATAAACCACATCCACTGGCTCTCCTTGGTTAACGCCACTAGTTACATCCTTGAAAAATTCCAATAGTTTTGTCAAGCATGATTTCCCTTTTGTAAATCCATCTGATTATACCACTGCCTTCCAAATGCCGAGTTATGAAATCCTTGATAATAGACTCTCGCAACTTCCCCAGATACGGTTGGTCACCCACGTTGAAGAATCATTGGTTTTGAGCATTAAACTGTCAATGATCTTGGACTGACAAAACGGAAAACTCAGCCAGGGCTCCTGCCATCCAATGTGATCTGGTGATGATCTGCTGGGAAGTGTGCATGTGTGAATATTTGTAATCAATACAGATCAAGCATTAAACCCGGTCTATTTGACTAAGTGCTTTCCTGGACTATTTGGCTAAATGCCACACCATACTATACAATTTACTCACTGAGCTATCAAGGAGACGCTTTGTTTAAGTGTTTCAAAATAACAATTCCTCCTCCCTGTTATTATTGGTGTGCATTTCCCCTTTTGTAATCAAAGTAGGTGGATGACAGATAAAGGATATCTTATGATGGCCTGGGGGAAAGGAGTGACAGCCCAGGTAGTTTCTATAATGAGGTCTGGCAGGCTCGAGAAGGGAAATAGTACTCAAGGCAACTTTCGGAATTTGGAGCTATAATTCACTATTGCAGCCATGGGAATTCAAGTGATGGGAAGTTACAACCTCAGAGTAACTGGGTAGGGAAAGAAGCGTTAAGTGCCATAAATCAAGTCATGATGTATTATTTATTTTTCCACATGCTGTAGAAATGAAACAAAATGATCATGTAACTTTCTTGATTACATTTTGAACTTTAGCATCTTCGCACAAAGCTACAATGATTGATTAATTTCAGGGATGATAATGGAAAATGTTCTCATTTGTAAACATGAGAATGAAGTTACATTTTCAATTCACGATCATTGCAGGTCATCAAAGATTAGAAGTCACATGATCCTCATTGTTGGGCTGAACTTTGTCCTGGGCATCAGGGACCTGACATCAGGGTCATTTCTGGGTCATGAACCCACTTGAGCAGAGGCATTCCCGCTGAATTTTATGGGAGGCAGCCAATAAGGGGTTTTGGAGACTGGAGCTCAGGACACGGTGGCCCACTGCAAGGGAGGTTTGAACCCTCACTCTGCGACCAGTGGGAGCGCTGCTGAGGGCCAAACAGAGGGAGTGGTGGGAAGCACTGCAGACACCATCAGTAGCAGGGAACGAGTAAAATCTCATTAGGTCCATAAGGATTAGGGACATACACCTCCAGGAAATCCTCAGTTAATGGCAAGGCTAGGACACAGATAGACAGCAGCCTTGCCATTTTCTGCCAGTAACTATTAAAACTACTTCATAGAATTATAGAATCCTTATGGTGTAGAATGAGGCCATTCAGCCTGTCGAGTTTGCACTGACAACAATCCCACCCAGGCCCTATCCCTGTAACCCCAAGTATTTACCATACAAATCCCCCTGACAATAAGGGGCAATTTATGACCAATCAACCACATCTTTGGGCTGTGGGAGGAAACCAGAGCACCCAGAGGAAACCCATGCAGACACGGGGAGAACGTGCAAACTTCACACAGTCACCTAAGGCCGTAATTGAATCCAGGTCCCTGGCGCTGTGAGACAGCAACGCTAACCGCTGTGACACCGTGCCTCTCAGTTCTTATACATCCTCCATCCTCCCACTGTGAAGTCACTTCCTCTTTGTTGCCGTGGTGCTGACGTAGAAGAAGACCCACATGATGCTGGTAAATTTGGAGTGTGGTGTGAGAGTTGATGATGGTTAGTTATTCAGCAACCTTAATCTGCATCCCATCACAGGAATGTGACATTGTCCTAACAGGGATAGTGGTAATGTCATTGGCTTAGTAACCCAGAGGCCCTGGCTAGTTCTGGATATAGGAGTTCTAATCTTACCATGGCAGCTGGTGGAGCTTAAATTCAATTAAAGTGAATCTCAGTGACCAGGGTAACTATCATTGATTGTTGTAAAAACCCATCTGGTTCACTTTAGGGAAGGAAATCTGCCACCCTTACCTGGTCTGTCCTACATGTGATTCCACATTCATAGTAATGTGGTTAACTCTTAACTGTCCTCTAAAATGGCTTAGCAAGTCATATAGTTCAAGGGCAATTAGGGATGGGCAACAAATGCTAGCCTTGCCAATGACGCACACTTCCCATCAAAAAATGCAGCCTGCTGAGGGTGTGAACTCATTGGCAAACTGACCTAACACCTATTTTCCAGACAACAAATTGAGAAAATACTGGAAAACTTACAGAATACTGAGAGGCCTAGATAGAGTGGACTTGGAGAGGATGTTTCCCCTAGTCGGAGAGACTAGAACCCGAGGGCACAACCTCAGAGTGAAGAGACGCTCCTTTAAATTTGAGCTGAGGAGGAATTTCTTCAATCAGAGGGTGGTAAATCTGTGGAACTCATTGCCACAGAGAGCTATGGAGGCCAGGTCATTGAGTGTGTTTAAGACAGAGATAGATAGGTTCTTGCTTAATAAGGGGATCAAGGGTTATGGGTAGAAGCCAGGAGAATGGGGATGAGAATCATATCAGCCATGATTGAATGGCGGAGCAGACTCAATGGGCCAAATGGCCTAATTCTGCTCCTATTTTGTGTGGTCTTACGGTCTAAAATCTCTGAAAGTCTGACAGTATCTGTGGAGAGAGAACAGAGTTAATTGAGTCTGGATGACTCTTTGTCAGAGCTATTTTTCAGAAATTGCTTGCTGCACCTCCACATTTGTCTCCAAAGGCCTGAGAAAATTTGGCCCATTATACCTTAACATCCAGCATTCATAGCTGCAGTTACATTTGTGCACTACTATCAGGACAGGAAGATCACTTTGTTTCCCATTTCAGAAATGTTATAAACATGGGCCATGAGGGATGTAATTCTGTCTGCAAATATATTCACCACGCAGGGAATTGTCAAAAGCTGTCTTGTGCAACTTCCTAATCTAATTCAATGATCTTCGGAGAGGACAAAACGTTCTCTACTTGACTACATTTTATAAAAGAACTCCATTGTGACTTTGTAAATCTACGTTCTGTGATTTTGGAACAGTATGCAAAAGAAAAGACCCACAGTTCTTAGAGTGTTGAAAGGGGAGTCCAAGGAGATAAGGCATAGATAAGATGAAGTAATTTGGCCCATGAAGGATCAAAGTGGGATCCTGTTCCCATGACCATGCTTGCCACCCCCACAGTCCAGCCTTCTGATCATACAATGGAAGTGCTCAACACCAGAAGAACTTGTGAACAGATACTTCCAGGACAGAGGAAAGCCGATTTTTTCCAACACAGGATGCTCTTCAAAGCCTAGATTTTTTCACGTATTAGTAAACACGAAAACAAATAAATCAATTAATTGAAGAGAACTGTGAATTAGAATAATATCTTACTGTTCAGATTTCGGAACAGTAGTGAAAGCTGCCAGAATTAGTCCTGACTATGTATACAGATTGTATCATTTGATTTAAATTAAAATGCGGAATACATTCATTCCAAAGCTGTTAATATTTTGAGAACGCATATTGGAAATAAATCAGGTATAAGAATCATTTAGTCATTCTGATGACCTTTAGGTAAACGATTATAGCAAGAATAACATATGGCTGGCAGTGGGAAGCTTCATCAATTTAAAAATGTCATTTCAACCCTTCCAGTATGTTGCACCTTTTTAGCACACACACAGTTTTTATTTAACTGTTCCAGTTCGATTTTGCTAAATCTATCCTATTTGCAGATTTTCTTGGGGTGTCTCCACTATCCATTTCTCTAAGGGTTGTCAAAGTGCGCGTGTAAATTCGGGTGATGAGTAATGGGGAAGGTGTTTAACAAAGTTCCAATCCCAGCCTTTATCACAATAAACCAGTCATCACAGTCTGTTCAGTACTCTGCATCCTAATTAATTGTTTAAAACATCTGGAATTAATCATAATGCAGATATTTAACAATATTCCATAAATACCAAATTATTTTTCAGGGCCAGATCAATTTTTAACAGTAGTTATTACTCCGGCCACTGTTAAAAATCCAGTTACACCTCAGTGAACAATGCTTAATTCTTCATTGTAAATTATGAACTGTTAATAATGTCTTGTTGGTATAAAACGGCCTGGCGCTCAGATCATCCGCAAGTGAGTTGAGAACAAATTTGTATTTATATGTATTTTTGGGTGTAGCATTCACATTGAAGGTGCTTAATCTCCAGGTGTATTGCATTCTGCTCCCCAGGAATATCAAATTGGCAGCAGGCAGCTACGGATTTCCAAGGGCACCTGACTCAAACAATGGCCCCAGACTTTGTAGTCATCAGCGAAACAGAAGTATTCACTGCTGACCTCAAAAGAAGCTCCAATGAGAGATGAAATGAGCTCTGTGGTGAGACTTTCAACCTACAACTGATTGTAATGCAGTTTATTGCGGATTCCCCGTGTGGAATTGCAGTGATGTCATCGAGCTTTTCAAGCAGCCAGTCACGTTAAAGAATTGTTACAGGCAGTCAACCAGGAAATGTAAAGCACTAATAATTGTAATAAGTCTTCGGAGGCAGAAGTCCCTTCACCAAAATCCCTTTATTGACAATTCCAACAGCAGTACACAGATTGCTATCAGTCAGCAGTCTACCTTCGGGAGTGCCAGAGGAACTGACACTCCCAGTTAAGTACAAGGCAAAGACTCCCTGATGGCCCATTAATTGGATCCTTAATCAGGGAACTCTTTTCCTGTTAAACCAAATAAACAAACTCAAACTAACTTAAGGACAACTCAAAAGGGGCAGCTCCCTAAAAGGTGGGGAACCACCCGAAACAAAAGACAAAGCGGAAAGGAAACTTAAAACATCAAATTAAAATGTGATTAAAGGGATCAATAATGCACCCCAGTCCCTGCAGTGCCCAGCGGGCACAAAAGGCTGACCCTTAATCAGGGAGTTCATATTCCAATAGGCCAACCTCGATGGTCTGATTGAAGTCATTACAATAATCAAATCACTTTTTAAAAAAATTATAGTGAATGAAACAGAGATTGGGACATTCATATGGGGTTGATATCATAACCAAATATGAAACAAAATTAATTGTTTTAAACATCTGTAATTAGTCATAATGCAGATATTTAACAATATTCATAAATGCAAAATTATTTTTCAGGGCCAGATTGATTTTTAACAGTAGTTATTACTCCGGTCGCTGCTAAAAATACAGTTACACCTTAGTGAACAATGCTTAATTTTTTATGGGGTTAATAGCAATATAAGAGTGGAATGGTCAATTAATTTCACTGATTACTGGCCCTGGGGTTGTCCACAGTGTGGCAAAGCACTGAATGACAGACAACAATGCATAAATCTGTACTCATGCTGAAGTTGCGGTTAGATTCTGAGGGGGGAGCTTGATGACAGTCACTGACAATTTGTCATCATAGAATCCCTACAGTGCATCAAGCCTGCACCGACAACAATCCCACCCAGGCCCGATCCCCGTAACCTCATGTATTTACCCTGCTAATTCCCCTGACACTAAGAGGGCCACATTAGCATAGCCAATCAACCTAACCTGCACATCTTTGAAAACCAGAGCACCAGAGGAAACCCACGCAGACACGGGAAGAACGTGCAAACTCTACACAGTCACCCAAGGCCAAAATTGAACCCGGGTCCCTGGCGCTGTGAGACAGCAGTGCTAACCATTGTGCCACCATGCCTCCCCGACAAAAGCCCTGCAAATACCAGGTCAATCATAGATCCTATCAATATGCTAACCAAAGACTTGTTTTGGGACCTTAATGCCAGATTCAGCAAAACCAAGCCGAGTAAAATGATTAGAATTAGCCTAATGCACAAGAGAGATGAGTAATATGATTGTTATCTTTGATTCATTTGAAAATTTAGCTTGCATCGCCAGCAACAGTGTAAACTAAAAGCAAAAGCAATAAACAAAGGCAATGGGGCTGCCAGTCTAGTGCTTTTGTCGGGAAGTGAAGAGGGTTTTTCCATGAATGAAGGTAGAAAACAACAACAGGATTGGTTCCTTCAATATTGCAATGATTATTGTTAATCATCTTATAAAGCCAGGCCATCTGTGTGCCTGATTGATGCACTGAAAGCTGTTTTCAGATTTAGTCTGTGCCAATGTACAATTCAGGAGTAATCACAATAATGTTGTGAATTGATTGATTTGGGTTAAGTATGTAGCGATGACTTACAAGGATTTTAGAAAGTAAATTACCTGTTCTTAGCTGTCACCTGCCACAACTTTTTTGATTGGGAAGGAGATGGATTTGTATGGAAGTCCTCCTGCACACTTTATCCGGCTTATAGCTTGTTTATGCTGTTTTCCTGGGATTAAAATGTTTTTCGTTGTAACTATGATAGAAGGGCAGGAGAACTTAGGGAAATTTCTCCCTGTAAAAATTGATTTCCAGAGAAACTACAAGATTGGGAAACATCGGCAACCCGCAACAAACATCACAGCTTCTATCTGTAGCCCATTTCACTTATGGAAAATGAAATTCAAAAGAATTGTCACTGAAAACCTGGAGCAAAGCTATTTATATTTCAGTGCAATGATTTACTTATTGCATATTACTTAACATCAGACATATTTTGAAATACAGGATGGCAGGGGGGAGGTGTTGATTTGCTCAGTTGGCTGGGCGGCTGGTTTGTTACACGGAGCAACACCAGTTCAATTTTTGTACCAGCTGAGGCTACTTGTGAAAGCCCGCCTTCTGAACCTTGCTCCTTGCCTGAGGTGTGACGCTCCTCAGGTTAAATCACCACCAGTCAGCTAACCCCTCAAAGGATCATCTGGGACCAAGTTGACTTTACCTTTATTTTGAAATAAATTAAACTATATATTAGAGCACATTATGACCATAATCTAATTGTAATATAATGTATCTGTCACTGCTATGATGCAGAAAAGTCAAATGAAATAACTTGATAGAGCCTCCTAGGTAATACCCCAAAAAGATAATCAGTGTAGGTACAAAGCATTTCCCTCCAATAAAGCAGAAGTATACAATTGATTACTTTTCTAAAAGGTGTTAATGGACTTGTGTTGATTTAAAACCCAACTTGTAAAATGCTGTTGCAACCCATTATTCATTCCCTTCTACCTTCGTCTCTCAGAATTGGCATTCCCCCCCCAGCCCCGCCCCTCATGATCAGAGCTGGCATTCCATCCCTGTCCCCTCCCCCCCCCTCCCCCAACACAAACATTCAATGCTGGTACCCCACCCCCAACATTGCCAGTATAGGATCCCATCCCCCAACCCCATACCCAAACAGCCATCACCGGCATCCCCAGCTCCCTTTGTCACTCCCACCGCCCCCCCACCACCCGCCGACCACCCCACACCCCCGCCCTCACCTGCACAAATAAATGAATCTCTCCCACATGAGGCTCCCATTAGGGTCTGTCCTGGCACTGCCCCCAGGCACAGGTTGGCACTGCCAGGTTGGCATGCTGTGATCTCGCCGGCAAGATTCGTGATTTCCGGGTTTCACCAGATCTTGAGCCCCTGCTGCCAATCCCGCACATGGAGAGTGTGGGCTCAAGATCCACCCACTGTGCCCAACATTAGATGTTGATCCTGCAAGCAGACAGCATTTGCTAAATAATCCTCAGTGTGCTACAAGTTACACTGACAACTAATTTTGAATGTCAGTTCAGCTCACAGTGTGATGTATTTGCATGTACATATATTAATACACTGGGCTCTGTTCTTTGCAGACAGAAATAACATGTACGCACATTGCGCCTGTTTCAGCAAAACAAAGTAAGCGATAACCATTCACTAGTTCATTCCTCAGGGCAATGCCTTGACTAGTCAGAGTCAAGTTGCCTGGTTTAAATTTTCAACAATGTTTGGCAGCTAACTGTCTGCCATCATAAACTGGTGCAATCTCCATGGCAATGCCTCTACCAATCAGAGTCCACTTTCCAACCTCCACCAGCAAGACCTTCATTGCATTATCCAAGAAAATGTGTACCCTCTAATCAGTCCATAAGCCATCCAGAAACTTTGGGGTGAATTTTGCAGCCATCTGTCAAAATAATTTGAAGCCGGGGGCACATAAAATAAGGCAGGTAGCCAGCCCACCACCTTCCTGCTCACCCCAGAGCTATCTCCCATTTTATAATGGTCACGTATGGCAGCCTGCCCATCCTGAGGTCTATTGAGGTCCTTAAGGGGCCAATTAGCGGTCACTCAACAGCTCATCCTGTCTCTGAAATCTTAGAAATCTTAGAAACCCTACAGCACAGAGAAAGGCCATTCGGCCCATTGAGTCTGCACCGACCACAATCCCACCCAGACCCTACCCCCATATCCCTACACACTTACCCACTAATCCCTCTAACCTACACATCCCAGGACACTAAGGGCAATTTTAGCATGGCCAATCAACCTAACCCGCACATCTTTGGACTGTGGGAGGAAACCGGAGCACCCGGAGGAAACCCACGCAGACACGAAGAGAATGTGCAAACTCCATACAGACAGTGACCCGAGCCGGGAATCGAACCCAGGTCCCTGGAACTGTGAAGCAGCAATGCTAACCACTGTGCTACCGTGCCGCTTCTGTAACGGGAGGGATTTTCTATCCACCCCATAGACTGTTTTGTGGAGGCCACCCGCCATTGGATCTTCCAATCCCGTTGCTGTCAACAGGATTTTCCCGCTGTTCACACCCTCCGCCACCTGCCACGGGGGTTCACCATGAATCACCCCACCAGTAGGAATGGCCGGAAAATCCCGCCCAATATTTGCAACAGAGGATGGCGGAAGTAAGGTGGCCAGTCTGTAGGTTTTGACGCATAGGTAAAGGCGGGAAGGAAGGACAGGGTGCCTTTGGAGACACCCGCTTTGTGCCTCCACCCAGGTCTCTAAAACATGAGCCCAACTGCCTTCCCCTTTGCTGGGATTTCTCTGATCCCTCCCTAACCAAAATGCCCAGACTTACCTTATTTTATTTATTCATTAGTCACAAGTAGGCTTACATTAACACTGCAATAAAGTTACTGTGAAAGTCCCCTAGTCGCTGCACTCCGGCGTCTGTTCAGGTACACTGAGGGAGAATTTGGCATGGCTTATGCACCTAACCAACACGTCTTTCGGACTGGGAGGAAACTGGAGCACCCGGAGAAACCCACACTAACATGGGGAGAACGTGTAGACTCTACACAGACAGTGACCCAAGCTGGGAATCGAACCTGGCGCTGTGAGGTAGCAGTGCTAACCACTGTGCCACCCGTACTCAACTTAAAATTGAGAATCTGTGTTCTTCCTGCCGGGGAACTGATTGTAGTCCCATCAGTGGCCACTAGTGTCTTCCTGCGCTGCTGGAACTTCAGAGCTACTGGTCAATCAGCTGTCCAGGGCAGGACTGTTGTCCTTGAGGGTTGGAAGTCCCACTCTCAAGTAATTAAAGCCACCCCAGTCATATTATCACTGCGGCAGATGGATTTAAATTTGGCGAAGTGGCAGCCGAGGAGCCGTGGGGGCAAGGAATTTGTCTCTATGTAAAATTCAGCCCTTGAACTGTGTCAACCAGACCACTGCACGCCTTCAATGAGAGTGAATGTGTGGAACCCACATGTACTGCTCTGAGAACACTTTTTCTAATCAACACTTGCATGCTAAGTCTGTAGGAGTCTCTGTTTTAGCACTGTGAGGTAAATTCAAATTATGGTAATCTGCATCTGGGACCAACATTGCATGCTAAAGTCAAACTTTCAAACAGACCTATCTTATTAGCGCAGTTACCATTAAACATCTGTTTTCACCCTTTCACCAGAATACCCCCACATTTGGTCGTTCACTCTCTCTCTAAAACAGATTGCCTTCACTCCATGAATATTAGTGTAAATTCTCCCGAAGTAATTAGCACCACTGCGAGCAAGTTGGTGCTATTTAATTTCGAGTGAAGGCCTCATTTTTGGCTCAACATTAACCTCTTCAGGGAAAAAAAACATTTTGTGAAAGAAGGTGGTGTTAAAGATTGAGAAACATCTGAAGCACTGGACGCGTCACTAAATGTCTCAGTTCGGCAACCCTGAGAATGTTATGGGAGAGCACAGTTTAGCCTGAACACTTCATTGAGGTGTTGAGGAATGATGTGGAGATGCCGGCGTTGGACTGGGGTATTGAGCTAGTGGCATTTGCTACCAAATAAACCTGTTGGACTTTAACCTGGTGTTGTTAAACTCCTTACTATGTTGAGGAATGCCATAGTGTTGGAAGTGTAATCTTTTGAATGAGGCATCAAATTAACTTCACAGCCAATGTAAATGAGCCCATGGCACAATATAAATGAAGCAGGAAGTTATCCTACTGTCCTGACCAATATTCATCACTCAACCAATTCTAGTAAAAGAGATTAATTGGTCATCTCACACATTTGCCAAAGCAAATTGGCTGCTACATTTGCCTACACAACAAGGCTTATAAAGTACCTTGTGGACTGTGACATAACTGTCCTAAGGATATATAAAGTTCGAGATGACTACAAGTCATTTTTTTCTTACAAGAAACTGTTTAGCTTTTATAATGAAAAAAATTCAATAAATCATCCAAGAAATATAACAAATAAATGACAGAGTTAAAAATAAAAAATAGGTGTAAGACTAGTTTAAATGATAAATATTACAAAACAATAAAAAGAGTGACCATCATCTGGCTTGCCAAGGGTTTGCACAAAGGGCGCTGAATAAACAGCTGTAACAACACTAAAATGCTGAAGAAGTCACTACCATCTCCTGATCAGGTGGCACAACGGTTAGCACTGCTACCTCACAGCGCCAGGGGCCCAGGTTTGATTCCCGGCTGTGGTCACTGTCTGTGCGGAGTCTGCACCTTCTCCCTGCGGCTGCATAGGTTTCCTCCGGGTGCTCCGGTTTCCTGCCACAGTCTGAAAGACATGCTGGTTAGATGCATCGACCATACTAAATTCTCCCTCAGTGCACCTGAACAGTAAGTAGTCTCACAACACCAGGTTAAAGTCCAACAGTTTATTTGCTACCAAATAAATCTATTGGACTTTAACCGAGTGTTGTGAGACTACTTACAGTGCCTACCCCAGTCCAACGCCGGCATCTCCACATCATGTACCCGAACAGGGGTCGGAGTGTGGCGACTAGGGAGTTGCACAGTGACTTCATTGCAGTGTTACTGTAAGCCTACTTGTGACACTAATGAATAAAAAAATAAAGTACCGGAAATATCCTGAGCCAACAAATTCTTGCTCACAGCCACCGTTCTTCATTCATAATGTGACTGGAGTGCAAGATACCTCAACCATATAAAGCATTTCAAAGCATAAAATGTGGGAACAAAGAAAGATTTAAGGACAGATGGCACATCTTTCCTTTTTCCAACGTTCTCATGCTATTTTCTTTTTTTAGCTTCCAGGCTGTACAATCCTTGTCTCTTTTTTTAGCTATTGACTGTACTCGTTTGGTTCTCTCTTTGTGTACATATGTAATTTATTCCACCAGTGATGCTTCTCCCCAGGAATCAACATGCCACAGGGTTTGACTGGAATAGACCATATGCATAATCTCGGTGCTATGGAAACAGCATTGCCTGCAATCAGATTTTGCATGTTTTCAGTCACTGGAGGGGAGACGCAAATGAGAATCAGGAACTTGATCTGTGATGGTTGCAGCCAATTAAATTCATAAAATGATGCAATCAAAAACAATTCTAAAATTTAAAAGAAAACTTCAGGTGCAAAGGCTGACCTATTTCATCCCACTTATACCCAATGGGTGGATTTATAAATTGTCTTTGAATTTTTTTATTCTGGGCGTGCACACATTTCTTCCTTCTCATCTCAAATTATGTGCATTTGAACACTAGCACAAAATTAGTAAGTCCTCGACAAAGCAGAATTTCCTCTCTGTGAGAGGATAAGCAGGACAAGACAACAAAAGCAATTATCAGGCAATATATGTACATATTTAATAGTTACAACAGGAAGTTGTATTCATCTTTGATCTGTTCTTTGTCCCTGAGTTCCAGCATGACCTGCCTTACTCTCTATTTGTGCAAATTGGGATTGCTGCCAGATAATGTGTTCCATAGAGCAGAATAAGGAGATTGGGGTTGTTGCCAGATCCCGGGTTCTAATAGCACAAAATTGGCAGTGATTAAGAGTGGATTCTGGGAAAGCAGTGGGGGTAACCTGGTATCAGTCAAGTGACAGACCAGACAACTGAACAACAGAATAAACAGAGATATTTATTTGGTGAAGTATTTTATTTATATATTGATTTCCTACAACTCAAAATAGGAACAAAGGTATGTGGAAAATGGTTTGCGTCTATTTGCTCTTAATTCCGAATAATGATCAGGAAATTCAAGTGTTTAAATCTTAAGGAGCATTGGACAGTATTGTATTTGCATAGAACTCATTTGGTTGAATGTTTGAATACTGGAATGTGCAGCGGTGCTTCTGTAGTGTAGACTCTATAACGTAAGAGGTCATTGTGACAAAATGTGCACAATAAATATCTGTAGATGATTAATTTACACAAAACTTCTCAGTAATTGTGTGAATTTATGTAATTTTGGAGAGAGAAAAGAACGCACACCTTAAGAATTTTGTTCCCCATCTATTCAAGGTTGCAATTTTTTTTAAAAATCTCCCTAGTGTGGAGGAACAGCTGGCACACATCACACCAGTATAGTGCTGTTTAATGCTTCCTACAGCTCCTGCATGCAAAAGAATTGTAGCTGAATTTACTGAATGATTGGTGTGGAAAATTATTATGTCCTTTCAGTCAGATATGCTAAATGGACCAGATAAGTGTGCAGGGAATGTGGATGTGGGCAAGCTTTTCCAATTATTCGATGGATTGGATCAGAAATTCTGGAAGCTTGGTAGAATGAGAAGGTGCCGTATTTCCTGGCAAGGAGTTGCAATTGGAAGCGGAACATGGACCTGCCAGGTTTCCGTTCCATGCATCTGTCGCTGGGAATTGCACAACAGTTGCCTTCCTAAACTTGCTTCCTTTCCATCCTTCATTGATTTTCAGAGCATGATGAGGGGTGTTCCAATTCTACTGCCATTACGTATCCCTGTTTGCTCCTATTACGCTGAGTGAGTCTCATGCCCACTGGATGCAGACATGGGAGGGTAATTTTCCCAAAGAAGGGGAAGTGGGGTTGGGTGATTGCAGGGAGTTAAACCCCCTAAAAGCAACATTGGGTCAGATTCAGTGAATATGAATATTGGGGCAGCACGGTGGCACAGTAATTAGCACTGCTGCATCACAGCGTGAGGGATCTAGGTTCGATTCCCAGCTTGGGTCGCTGTCTGTGCGGAGTCTGCACGCTCTCCCTGTGTCTGCGGGAGTTTCCTCCGGGTGCTCCGGTTTCCTCCCACAGTCCAAAAGATGTGCTGGTTAGGTGCATTAGCCATGCTAAATTCTCCCTCAGTGTACCCGAACAGGCGCCGGAGTGTGGCAGGCACAGGGGATTTTCACATTAACATCATTGCAGCGTTAATGTAAGCCTACTTGTGACACTAATAACTAAACTTAAACTTATGAAGAGCTGTAATCATGGCCAGATGAAAGATTGCTGTTCTAAATGCTTAGAACACTATCACTAAGCACTTATTGTGACTTCCCTGCTGTTGACTTCCACACATGCTTACTTGATTGGAGAGACTGTCCTCTTTCTCTCATCGTTGAGAGAGCTCACCTCACTGTAGCCCCTCAAAAACCTCAACAGGACCTTCAATTAAAAGTGAAAGAGCAGCTTTCCAGGTCTCCTTCCCATCCCTGTGATTACTGTAGCCACAAAAATCCAAGTACTTGTCAGCCATTGTAACTCATGCTGGTGTCACTTTCTTATACAGAATAGACACATCATCCTGCCCACCCTGCCTAATTGCATGGGGAACCCAGAGGCAGGTTGATAATGCCATGAGTCAGTTATAGAGCCACGGAAAAAGCCTTCCTCCACCATTCAGGTGCCTGACACACACTTTGTTTGCACTGTTTGGCCAGGGATTAAGTCTGCAAAGTTCCACCCATGGTTCCTCTTCTTAAACTCCTGAAGGTCCAAGACAGTAAGGAGAGGCCACTTATCTTCACAATTCCTGGTTTTTCTGAGAATAGTTACGAATTTGGCCCAATTTAACCTTTGGCCAATAATGGCCTTTGACTCTCCTCATCAATGATAAAATGATGTATGTGCCTCTCAGAATGTTAACAGACCCATACATCAAATAGTAAAATGCTGCTGACCCTGAGGTTTTGGATGGGGTTAGTGGCCTGCAAAGAATTGTGTAGAAGCCAGGTCCACTGTGTAGAATGATACTGAATTGTGCAGGGCTCTTCCCAAATCCGTACTATATGCTGGGTTGGTCGATGTCAGCTACTTGCAATAGGGCATTTTGTTTCATTTCAGCAAGCATAAGCAACTGAGAAATACTAGTTAGTCTTCCTACTCCTATCTAATGAGCTTTTTTTAGAAATGTGTGTGCGTGTGTGTATGAATGTTAAATGAGGATGTGACCAGGCTCTGAAACTCTGCTAAACAGCCTACTATAACTCACTGTCCATGTTTGCACATGAATTTGCAGCTGAAAATCTATGCAAGATGAACAGCAATCACAAAGATCAGAAATAATTAAGTCACTTAGCCTGGGAATGGCCAATAGCTTTCAGTGCAAATAATTGTGATGCATATTAGAACAGGAAACAGTAAATGATAGTTATTTGGGTGAGGGATGAAAGGGAACATCTGTGTACGGTCCCCACTATTATTTACTGCCTGAGAAGAGGAAGGCTGAGATTAAAGAAGTGTGTGGGACCAGGAGGGTGCAGGGAGAGAAGAATCTGGAACAATAGGCCCTAATTGATACTTTTTGATCAGGGGTCGACCAACAATGTGGTGGCACAGTGGTTATCACTGCTGCCTCACAGCGCCAGGGACCCAGGTTCGATTCCTGGCTTGGGTCACTGTCAGTGTGGAGTTTGCACTGTTCTCCCCGTGTCTGCGTGTGTTTCCTCCGGCTGCTCCGGTTTCCTCCCAAAGTCTGAAAGACGTGCTAGTTAGGTGCATTGACCCGAACAGGTGTCGGAGTGTGGCAACTAGTAGAATTTCACAGTAACTTCATTGCAGCGTTGATGTAAGCCTTACTTGTGACTAATAAATAAATGTTTTTATTGCTTAAATGCCGAAAAATGGGAAAACCTCTGTTTATATTTTACTGCTTGCATTGAGAGGCAATTTATTGTGGGTGTCACTTGCTTTATTTCTTGTGTCGTGACAAAGGAAATGGAGCAGATAATATTGACGATAAATACACTGGGGAAGGCAGAGAAGTGTGTAACCTGGGCCTACTAGCTTACCACCTGACACCCACACCTGCCGAAAGTAGGTGAGAAATTGATTTTGTTAAAAGCCTGCACCTTTCCTCTCTGAGGACCGTATGATTTTTGTTTTGACTGGGCAAAAAGTACCCAGCTAAAACCTGCAAATGAAACAAAAACAAAACGCTTGAAATGTTAGAAATCTGAAGTAAGGGAGGATGATAGAAGTAAACAGCAGTGCAGTCAACATCTGTCAAGAGATACAATAAACAAGTTTATATTTCAGATATCCTTCATATCTGCTATTAACTTGCAGACTTCTTTGCTGTTTGCTTTAGATAAGTAAGAATCTCATATTAACTGAATATAGTCAAAAGATGAGGATAAGACTTTTATTTGCTATGTCTGTATTTTTGTTCTTGGTGGGATGTTTCAGGTGACTATTGGTGGATTTTGAAAGGCCAACTCCCCATCTTCAACACATATTTGGCTCCTGGTGTTGTAATGCACCCTTAAAAATGTACCCTCAAAAGCATTCAACACAGGTAAATCTCAGACACTTGTAAATGGAGAACTTTGACAAAATATACAATAGATTTAACTTAGAAACAAAAGGGTTCTACATTCTATATTGTTCCCTTGTTCATTTTTTCCTTTCATTTAATTTTCTTATTCCTCCTCACATGAAGATGGTGAATTAAATCGAGGTATTGTTCCACTGACAATGATACCTTCTAGTTCCTGTCACAAATAAAATTCATTTATGTATACTGGAACTTTTACACTGAGAGATTGTTGTCAACACTCTTCCAAGTGAAAGATTTGGCAGTGACCAAATGCACTCGATCTGGTAGAGGAAAGATTTCTAACTAAATGGGTCCATGCATGGGTTAGATTGGGTGTCCTTCCAGTGGCAGGTACCTTATTGAACACTAGGAAGGAGGTCTTGTTCCAGGGAGCTACAAATGTCAACAATGACCTGTCGTGAAAATCTGAGAGGGCGATCTTACCTTCTCGTCCTGCCAGTCGATAGGTGGGGCGAGCCGGTGAGATGGGTGAGAGGTGAAAATTTGGGTTTGCACCCAGTTTTCTCACCGGGCCCGGATTTCTGGCGAGGCTGATCTCAATATTTAAATCAACATTAATGCTGATTTACAATATTATTGGTGAGCCCGGGATGTTATGGTCCAGGCTCACTTGCCTTAGTGGCCTCGCCGATGAAGGTCCTCACTGGCGAGGATCATGTATGGTCCCCATCAACGGAGACTTGATGTGATGGCCTCGCTGGTAGGACCGGAGGCCATTTAGGTCCTTCCAGGTGGTCGGGTGTGGGGGACAGTGCCCCTCGGGCAGTGCCAACTTGGCACCCTGGCACTTCCCACTGGGCACCAGGCAGTGTCAAGGGTGCAGGGCCTGAGGGGACAAGGGCCTAAGGGGAGGTGGGGGGGGGGGGGGGGGGGGGCGGCGGGGAGCTGCACATGCTGCAACCAGGGATTGGCTGTATGGGGGGGGGTGGGGGGGAAGCTGTGCAATCCGGGTCGGTGGTCAGGTGGCCGGAGGGACGTGATCAGCTGGGGGGGGAGGGGGGGCGGGGTGGGGTGCAATCGCCTCGACCAGGGAGGGGGAGGCAGGTGCGATCAAATGGAGGGGTTTGAGGGGTAGGGGGGGGCGATATCCGGTGTGGGGGGGATGGCAACCGGCCAGGGAGGCCAGCGATCGTGGTTGGGGCGGGGAGGCGTGGGGCAGGCGGGCGAGCAATATCCAAGCGGGAGAGATGACTGACAGATCTCTCCGTTCTTACCCAGCCCCAATCCCCATAACCCCACCTATTTACCCTGCTAATCCCCCTAACCAACATATCCTGGGACACCTAGGGGCAATTTAGCATGGCCAATCCCACTTAACCCGCACATCCTTGGACTATGGGAGGAAACCAGAACACCCGGGGAAAACCACACAGACACGGGAAGAACATGCAAACTCCACACAGTCACCCAAGGTGGGAATTGAACCCAGGTCCCTGGTGCTGTGAGGCAGCAGTGCTAACCACTGTGGCGCCTCTGTGCCACCATACCATTATAGGAGGCTGAGTTTGTTGTTTACTGGCTGGAAGGAGCTTATGGTATTTATGAATATAGTGGAGGGAAATGCAAAGTTGTTGACTACTTTTCTTGTGATTTGATTCTCTTCAGGTTGAATTGGGCTGATGTTAAATGTGGAGGGTGAAGTTAATTGAGTTAAAAAGCAGAGGCTCACACAGTTTGGTAATTTTCCACTCCAGGTGCAGACATTGCGATGCCCACTCCAATTATCAGATGCCCCACAGTGTTTTGTCTATTTATGTGTTGCATTGTGGCACAAGTTGGGCTGTGCGCCAGCTGGGCAACTGCACTCAGGGAGAACTGGTGATGCAATGCATTTCTCCTCAGGTTCCTGCATTTCC